>NW_006409199.1:100698-113361 GCF_000296735.1 Chrysochloris asiatica | reverse complement strand
CATAGTCAATAAAGCACAGGTAAACATCCTTCTGATATTCTCTGCTTTCAGCCAAGATCCATCGGACATCAGCAATGATATCTCTCGTTCCACAGCCTCTTCTGAATCCAGCTTGAACCATATATATAGATCTCTGTATATAGACAATTTGGAATCATATGTCTATACATCTCTCTACATGGATATGTGGGTCTCATATGCCAAGTAGGTAGCTCTCTGCATATGAACATATTGGAGTTGTCTGCCATGCAGTGAGTTCTCAGTATATGGATGTGTTGGATTCATCTGCCCTGTATCTAGTACCCTGTATATGGAAATGTTGGACTACTCTGCTATGAAGCTAGCTTTCAGTATATGGACAAGTTGGACTCATCTGACTTGTAGCTAGAACTCTGTATATGGAAATGTTGCACAACCGTACCATGTAGCTAGCTCTCTGTATATCGACAAGTTGGACTCATCTGCCTTGTCGCTAGAACTCTGTATATGGAAATGTTGCTCTACACTGCCATGTAGCTAGCTATCTGTATATAGACAATTTGGACTCATCTGCCTTGTTGCTAGAATTCTGTGTATGGAAATCCTGCACTACCCTTCCATGTGGCTAGCTCTCTTTATATAGACAAGTTGGAGTCATCTGCCTTGTCGCTAGAACTCTGTAAATGGAAATGTTGTACTACGCTGACATGTAGCTAGCACTCTCTATATGAACATATTTTACTAGTCTGCCATGTAGCTAGCTCTCAGTGTATGGACATGTTAGACTATTTTACCGTTTAGCTAGTACACTGTATATGGACATGTTGCACTACTCTGACATATAGGTAGCTCTCAGTAAATAGAGAAGTTGAACTCATCTGCCCTGTAGCTAGAACTCTGTATATGGAAATGTTGCACTTCCATGCCAAGGAGCTAGCTCTATGTATATAGACAAGTTGGTCTCATCTGCCTTGTAACTAGAACTCTGTATAGGGATATGTTGCACTACCCTGTCATGTATCTAGCTCTCTGTATTTGAACATTTTAGTCTTCTCTGCCATGTAGCTAGCTCTCAGTATATGGATATGTTGGACTCATCTGACATGTAGCTAGTACCCTGTATTTGGACATGTTGCACTACTCTGCCATGTAGCTAGCTCTTTGTCTATAGATAAGTGGGATTCATCTGCCATGTAGCTTGAACACTGTATATGGACATGATGCACTACTCTGCCATGTAGGTAGCTCTCAGTATATAGACAAGTCAGGCTCATCTGCCTTGTAGCTAGAAGTCTGTATATGGAAATGATGCACTACCCTCCCATGTAGATAGGCCACTATATATTGGCAAGTTGGACTCATCTGCCTTGCAGGTAGAACACTGTATATGGAAATGTTGCTCTACGCTGCCATGTAGCTAGCTCTCTGTATATAGACAAGTTGGACTCATCTGCTTGTAGGTAGAACTCTGTATATGGAAATGTTGCACTATCCTGCCATGCAGCTAGCTCTCTGTGTATGGACATTTGGGAGTCGTCTGCCATGCAGCTAGCTCTCTGTACGTGGATATGTTGGACTGATATGCCAAGTATTTAGCTGTCTGTATATGAACATATTGAACTTGTCTGCCGTGTAACTAGCTCTCAGTATATGTACATGTCTCTTCTGCAATGTAGCTAGTACCCTGTATATGGTTATGTTGGATTACTTTCAATGTAGCTAGCTCACAGTATATGTACATGTCTCTTCTGCAATGTAGCTAGTAACCTGTATATGGTTATGTTGGATTACTTTCAATGTAGCTAGCTCACAGTATATGCACACGTTGGACACATCTGCCTTGTTGCTAGAACTCTGTAAATGGAAATGTTGTACTACACTGCCATATAGCTAGCTCTCTCTATATGAACATATTGTACTAGTCTGCCATGTAGCTAGCTCTCAGTGTATGGACATGTTAGACTATTTTAACGTTTAGATAGTACACTGTATATGGACATATTGCACTACTTGGCCATGTAGCTAGCTCTCAGTAAATAGAGAAGTTGGACTCATCTGCCCTGTAGCTAGAACTCTGTATATGGAAATGTTGCACTTCCGTGCCAAGGAGCTAGCTCTCTGTATATAGACAAGTTGTACTCATCTGTCATGTATTTAGAACTCTGTATATGGAAAAGTTGCACTACCTTGCCATGAATCTAGCTCTCTCTATATAGAAAAGTTGGAATCATCTGCCTTGTAGATAGAACTCTGTATATGGAAATGTTGCTCTACAGTGCCATGTAGTTAGCTGTCTGTATACCTACAAGTTGACTCATCTGCCTTGTAGTTAGATCTCTATATATGGAAATGTTGCACTACCCTGCCATTTAGCAAGCTCTCTGAATATGGACATATGGGACTCGTCTGCCATGTAGCTAGCTCTCTGTATGTAGACAAGTTCAACTCATCTTCGTTGTAGCTAGAACTCTGTATATGGAAATGTTGCACTACCCTTCCATGTAGCTAGCTCCCTGTATATAGACAAGTTGGACTCATCTTCCTTGTTGCCTAAACTCTGTATATGGACATGTTGCAATACTCTGCCATGTAGCTAGCTCTTTGTATATACATAAGTTGGACTCCTCTGCCTTCTCGCTAGAACTCTGTATATGGAAATGTTGTACTACCCTGCCATATAGCTAGCTCTCTCTCTATGAACATATTGGACTTGTCTGCTATGTAGCTAGCTTTCAGTATATCGACATGATGGACTCATCTGCCATGTATCTAGTACCCTATATATGGACATGTTGGACTATTCTGCCATGAAGCTAGCTCTATGCTTATAGACAAGTTGGACTCATTTGCCATGAAGCTGGAACTCAGTATATCAAAATTATGCACTACTGTGCCATGTGGGTAGCTCTCAGTATATAGACAAGTTGGACTTATCTGCCTTGTATCTAGATCCCTGTATATGAAACGTTGCACTAACCTGCCATATACTTCTCTATATAAAGACAAGTTGGATTCAGCTGCATTGTAGATAGAACTCTGTATATGGAAATGTTGCACTACCATGTCATGTAGCTAGATCACTGTATATGGACATTTGGGATTTGTCTGCCATGTAGCTAGCTCTCTGTATTTGGACTTGCTGATTCATCTGTCTTGTATTTATTACCCTGTATATGGATGTGTTGCACTACTCTGTCATGTAGCTAGCTATCTCTCATTATTCAAGATGGACTCATCTGCCTTATAGCTAGAACTCTATATATAGAAATGTTGTAATACCCTGCCATGTAGCTACCTCTCTGTACATGGTCATTTTGGACTAGTCTGACATGTAGCTAGCTCTCTGTGTACAGATGTGTTGGACTGATCTTCCAAGTATATAGCTCTCTGTATATGAACATATTGGACTTGTCTGACATGTAGCTTGCTCTCAGTATATGGACATGTTGGACTCATTTGTCATGTAGCTAGTACCTTGTATATGGACATGTTGGACTATTCTGCCATGTAGCTAGCTCTCTGGACACATTGGACACATCTGCTATGTAGCTAGAACCCTGTATATGGAAATGATGCACTAGTCTTCCATGTAGGTAGCTCTCTTTATATGAACATATTGGACTTGTTTGCCACATAGCTAGCTCTCAGTATATGGATATGTTGGCCTAATCAGCCATGTACCTAATACCCTGTATATGGACCTATTGGACTAGTCTGCCATGTAACTAGCTCTCAGTATATGCACAAGTTGAACCCATATGCCATGTAGCTAGAACTCTGTATTTGGAAATATTGCACTACCCTATCATGTAGCTATCTCTGTGTATATGAAGATATTGGACATGTCTGCCATGTAGTTAGCTCTCAGTATATGGACATGTTGGACTCATCTGCCATGTACCTAATACCCTGTATATGGACATGTTGCACTATTCAACCATGTAGCAAGCTCTCTGTATGTAGACAAGTTGGACTCATCTGCTTTGTAGGTAGAACTCTGTATATGGAAATGTTGCACTATCCTGCCATGTAGCTAGCCCTCTGTATATTTACATTTTGGATTCATCTGACATGTAGGTACCTCTCTGTGCATGGATGTGTTGGACTACTCTGCCAAGTATGTAGCTCTCTGTATGTGAATATATTGTACTTGTCTGCTTTGTTGCTAGCTCTCAGCATAAGGACATGTTGGACTCATCTGTCACGTAGCTAGTACCCTGTATATGGACATGTTGGACTACTCATCCATGTAGCTAGCTCTCAGTATATAGACACATTGGACACATCTGCCATGCAGTTAGAACTCTGTACATGGAAATGGGCCACTATTCTAAAATGTAGCTAGCTCTCTGTATATGAACATATTGGACTTGTACGCCGTGTAGCTAGCTGTCTGTATATAGACAAGTTGGATTCATCTGCCATGTAGCTTGAACTCTGTATATGGAAATGATGCACTATTCTGCCATGCAGGTAGCTCTCTGTATATAGACAAGTTGGATTCATCTGCCTTGTAGCTACAGCTCTGTATATGGAAATGTTCCACTACCATGCCATGTAGTTAGCTCTCTGTGTATGGACATTTGTGTCTCGTCTGCCATGTATCTAGCTCTCTGTAAATGGATATGTTCGACTGATCTCCCAAGAGGGTAGCTCTCTCAATATGAGCATATTGGACTTGTCTGTTATGTAGCAAGCTCTCAGTACATGGACCTTGGAAACATCTGCCAAGTAGCTCAAACTCTGTACATGGAAATGTTGCACTACCCTGCCATGTAGATAACTCTCTGTATATGAACATTTGAGACTTGTCTGCCATTCAGCTAGCTCTCAGTATATGAAAATGTTGTACACATCTGCCATATAGGTAGTATTCTGTATATGGACAAGTTGCACTACTCTGCCATGTAGGTAGCTCTCTGTACATAGACAAGTTGGACTCATCTGCCAAGTAGCTTGAACTCTGTATATGGACATGATGCACTACTCTACTTTGTAGGGAGCTCTCAGTATATATAAAAGTTGGACTCATCTGCCTTGTAGCTAGAACTTTGTATATCGAAATGTTGCATTACACCGCCGTGAAGCTAGCTCTCTCTATATAGACAATTTGGACTCATTTGCCTTGTCGCTAGAACACTGTATATGGAAATGTTGCTCTACAGTGCCAGGTAACAAGCTGTCTATATACAGACAAGATGGCCTCATCTGTCTTGTAGCTAGAACTCTGTATATGGAAATTTTGCACTGCTCTGCCATGTTGCTAGCTCTCTGAATATGGACATTTGGGACTCGTATGACATGTAGCTAGCTCTCTGTACATGGATATGTTGGTCTGATCTGCCAAGTAGGTACTCTGACATTTAGGAAGCTCTCAGTATATAGAAAAGTTGGACTTATCTGCCTTATAGCTAGAAATCTGTATATGGAAATGTTGTTGTCCAGGGTCATGCAGCTAGCTGTCTGTACAGACAAGTTGGACTCATCTGCCTTGTAGCTAGAACTCTGTATTTGGAAATGTTGCACTAACCTGCTATGTAGCTAGCTCTCTCTATATGGACATTTGGGACTTGTTTGCCATGTAGCTACCTCTCTGTACACGAATATGTTAGACAGATCTTCCAAGTAGGTAGTTCTGTGTATGAACATATTGGACTTGTCTGCCATGTAGCTAGATCTCATTATATGGACACGTTGGACTCATCTATCATTTAGCTAGTACCATGTATATGGACATGTTGGACTACTCTGCCATGAAGCTAGCTCTATGTATATAGACAATTTGGACTTATCTGCCATGTATTTTGAAAACTATACATATAATGATGCACTACTCTGCCATGTAGGTAGCTCTCCGTGTATAGAAAAGTTGGACTCATCTGCCTTGTAGCTAGAACACTGTATATGGAAATGTTACTCTACCCTGCCATGTAGCTAGCTCTCTGGATACAGTGAAGTTGGACTCATCTGCCTTGTAACTTAAACTCTGTATATGAAAATGTTGCACTACCCTGCTATGTAGCTAGCTCTCTCTATATGGACATTTGGGACTTCTCTGCTATGTAGATTCCTCTCTGTACATGAATATGTTGGACAGATCTTCCAAGTAGATAATTCTCAGTGTATGAACATATTGGACTTGTCTGCCATGTAGCTAGATCTCAGTATATGGACACGTTTGACTCATCTACCATTTACTTAGTACCATGCATGTGGACATGTTGGACTACTCTGCAATGAAGTTAGATCTAGGTACATAGACAATTTGGACACATCTGCCATGTGTAATGAAATCTATATATTGAAATGATGCACTACTCTGCCATGTAGGTAACTCTCAGTATATAGATAAGTTGGAATCATCTGCATTGTAGTTAGAATTCTGAATATGGAAATGTTGCTCTACACTGCCATGTAGGTAACTCTCTGTACATAGAAAAGTTGGACTCATCTGCCTTGTAGCTAGAACACTGTATATGGAAATGTTGCACTACCCTGCCATGTAGCTAGCTCTCTGTATATGTACATTTTGGATTCGTCTGCCATGTAACTAGCTCTCTGTATATGGACATGTTAGAATCATTTGTCTTGTATCTAGTATACTGTATATGGACATGTTGCACTACTCTGCCATCTAAATAGCTCTGTATATATAGTCAAGGTGGACCCATCTGGCTTGTAGCTAGAACTCTGTATATGGAAATGTTGCACTACCCTGCCATGTAGCTAGTTTTCTGTATATGGACATATTGGAGTAGTCTGACATGTAGTTAGCTCTTTGTGCATGGATATGTTGGAAGGATCTTCAAAGCATGTCTCTCTCTGTATATGAACATATTAGACTTGTCTGCCATGTAGCTAGCTCTCAGTAAATGGCCATGTTGGACTCATCTGCCATGTAGCTAGGACCCTGTATATGGACATCTTGGACTACTCTCAGTATATGGACACGTTGGACACATCTGACATGTATCTAGAAATCTATATATGGAAATGGTGCACTACCCTGCCATGTAGCAAGCTCTCTATATAAGAACATATTGGACTTATCTGCCATGTAGCTAGCTCACACTATATGGACATGTTGGACTCATCTGCCATGTAGCTAGCTCACACTATATAGACATGTTGGACTCATCTGCCATGTAGCTAGTACCCAGTATATGGACATGATGTACTGCTCTGCCATGCAGCTAGCTCTGCATATATAGACAAGTTGGACTCATAGGCCTTATAGCTTGAACTCTGTATATGAAAATGTTGCACTTCCCTGTCATGTAGCTAGCTCTCTGTATATAGACAAGTTGGTCTCATCTGCCTTGTAGCTAGAACTCTGTATATGGAAATGTTGCACAACTCTGTCATGTAGCTAGTTCTTTATATATGGACATTTTGGAGTCGTCTGACATGTAACTAGCTCACAGTATATGGACATGTTGGGCTCATCTGACATGTCTAGTACCCTTTATATGGATATGTTGGACTCATCTGCCATGTGGTTCGCTCTCAGTATATGGACATATTGGACACATCTGCCATGTATCTAGAATTCTGTATATGTAAATGATGCACTACCCTGCCATGTAGCTAGCTCTCTTTATATCAACATATTGGACTTGTCGGCGATGGAGCTAGTTCTCAATATATGGACACTTTGGACTCATCTGTCATATAGTTAGTCCCTGTATATGGACATGCTGGACTACTCTGCCATGTAGCTACCTTTCAGTATATGGAGACGTATGACACGTCTTGCATGTAGCTAGAACTCTGTATAGAGAAATGTTGCTCTACCCTGCCATGTATCTAGCAATCAGTTTATGAACATTTTGGACATGTCTGGCATGTAGCTAGCTCTCAGTATATGGACATGTTGGACTCATCTGCCATGTAGTTAGTACTCTGTATATGGACATCCTGTACTTCCCTTACATGTAGCTAGCTCTCTGTATATAGACAACTTGGACTTAACTGCCTTGTATCCAGAACTCTGTATATGGAAATTTTGCACTACCCTGCCGTGTAGCTAGCTTTCTGTATATGGACATTTGGGACTTGTCTGCCATGTTGCTAACTCTCTATCCATGGATATGTTTGCCTGTCTGCCAAGTATGTAGCTCTCTGTATATGAACATATTGGAGTTGTCTGCCATGTAGCTAGTTCTTAGTATATGGACATGTTTTACTCATCTTCCAAGTAGCTAGTCCCTGTATATGGACATGTTGGACTACTCTGCCATGTAGCTAGCTTTTAGTATATGGACACATCAGACACATCTTCCATGTAGTAGAACTCTGTATATGTAAATGTTGCATACCCTGCCATGTAGCTAGGTCTCTGTATAAGAACATTTTGGACTTGTCTGCCATGTAGCAAGCTCTGTTGGACTCATTAGCCAGGGATCTAGTACTCTATAAATACACATGTTGGACTCATTGGCCATGTAGTTAACTCTCAGTATATGGACATACTGGACTCATCTGTCATGTAGCTAGTACCCTGTATATAGATATGTTGGACACATCTGCCATGTAGCTGGAACTCTGTATATGGAAATGCTGCACTGCCCTGCCATGAAGCTATCTCTCTGTATATGAACATATTGAATTTGCTTGCGATGTAGCTAGCTATCAATATATGGACACATTGAACACATCTGCCATGTAGCTAAAACCTGTATATGGAAATGTTGCACTACACTGACACATAGCTAGCACTCTGTATATAAACATATTGGACTTATCTGCCATGTAGCTAGCTCCTACTTTAAGGACAAGTTGGACACATCTACCATTTAGCTACAACTCTGTATATGGAAATGTTGCACTACACTGACATGTAACTAGCTCTCTTTATATAGACAAGTTGGACTCATCTGCCTTTTAGCTAGAACTCTGTATATGGAAATGTTGCACTTCACTGCCATGTAGTTAGTTCTCTGTTTATGAACATATTGGACTTGTCTGCCAAGGGCATGTTATATATGGACATGTTGGACTCTTTAGCCAGGGAGCTTTTCCTCTATGTATACACATGTTGCACTCTTTACCATGTAGTTAACTCTCAGTATATGGATACATTGGACTCATCTGCCATGTAGCTAGTACCCTGTATATGGACATGTTGGACTACTCTTCCATGTAACTAGCTGTCAGTATATGAACATGTTGAACACATCTGCCATGTAGCTAGAACTCTGTATATGGAAATGTTGCACTACTCTGCTATACAGCTAGCATATAATGAGAGCTAGCTACATGACAGAGAAGTCCAATATGTTCAAATAGAGAGAGCTACGTATTTGGCAGATCAGTCTAACATATTCATGCACAGAGAGATAGCTACTTGTCAGAAGAGTCCAAAATGTCCATATACACAGAGATAGCTACATAGAAGGGTAGTGCAAAATTTCCATATGCAGATTTCTAGCTACAAGGCATATGAGTCCAACTCGTCAATATATAGAGACCGAGCTATATGGCAGAGTACGGCAACATTTCCATATGCAGGGTACTAGCTACATGGCAGATGAGTCCAATATGTCCTTATACTGAGAGCTAGCTACATGGCAGAGTGGTACAACATTTCCATATACAGGGTACTAGCTACATGGCAGATTACTCCAACATGTCCATATACTGAGAGCTAGCTACATAGCAGACAAGTCCAATATATTCATAAACAGAGTGCTATCTACTTGACAGATCAGTACAACATATCTTTGCACAGAGGGCTAGCTACATGTCAGATGAGTCCAAACTATCCACATAAAGAGAGATAGCTACATGGCAGGGTAGTGAAACATATCCATATAGAGAGTTCTCGCTACAGGGCAAATGTGTCCAACTTGTCTATACACAGATAGCTAGCTACATGGCAGAGTAGTACAACATTTCCATATAAAGAGTTCTAGCTACATAGCAGATGGGTCTGACGTGTCCACATACTGAAGAGCTAGTTACATAGCAGACAAGTCCAATATGTTCATATACTGAGAGCTAACTGCCTGATAGATCAGTCCAACATATCCATTTTTACAGAGTTTGCTACATGGCAGACAAGACCAAAATGTCCATACACACAGAGCTAGGTACATGACAGGATAGTGTAACATGTCCATATACAGGGTAATAACTACAAGGCAGATGAGTCAAACTTGTCCATATAATGAGAGCTAGCTACATGGCAAAGAAGTCCAACATGTCCATGTACAGGGTCCTATCTACAAGGCAGATGAATCCAACTTGTCTATATTCAAATATCTAGCTACATGACAGAGTAGTTCATCATTTCCATATACACAGTTTAAGCCACATGGCAGATGAATCCAAAGTGATCATATACTGAGAACTAGATACATGACAGAGTAGTCCAACATGTCCATATAAAGAGTATTAGCTACATGGCAGACAAGTCCAATATGTTCATATTCAAAAGGCTAGCTATATGGCATTATAGTGCCATATTTCCATATACAGAGTTCTATCTAAATGGCAGACAAGTCCAATATGTTCATATACAGAAAACTACCTACTTGGCAGATCAGCCCAACATATCCATGTACAGAGAGCTAGCTAGATGGCAGACGAGTCCAAAATGTCAATATACAGAAAACTAGCTACATCGCAGAGTAGTCCAACATGTACATACACAGGGTACTAGCTACAAGGGAGATGAGTCCAATATGTCCATATACTGAGAGCTAACTAAATGGCAGAGAGATCCAATAATTTCATAGAAAGAGAGAAAACTACATTGCAGAGTAGTGCAACATTTACATACACAGAGTTCTTGTTACATGGCCAATGTGTCCAAAGAGTCCATATACTGAGAGCAAGCTACATAGTAGAGTAGTTCAACATGTCCATATACAGGGTACTAGCTACATGAGAGATGAGTCCAACATGTTCATGTACTGAGAGCTAGCTACATGTCTGACAAGTCCTATATGTTCATATACAGGGAACTACCTACTTTGCCGATCAGTCAAACATATGCATATACAGAGAGCTAGCTACATGGCAGTCGAGTCCAAAATGTCCATATTCAGAGAGCTAGCTACATGTCAGACAAGTTCAAAATGTCCATATAAAGAGAGCTACCTACATGGCAAACTACTCCAATATGTTTATATACAGAGAACTTCCTACTTGGCAGATCAGTCCAACATATCCATGTAAGACAGCTAGCTACATGGCAGAAGATTCCAAAATGTTCATATGCTGAGAGCTAGCTACATGGCAGACTAGTCCAACATGTCCATATGCAGAGAGCTAGCTACATGGCAGTGTAGTGCAATATTTCCATATACAGAGTTCTAACTAGATGGCAGTGGTGTCCAATGTGTACATATACTGACATCTAGCTAAATGCAGACAAATCAAAAATGTTCATAGACTGAGAGGCAGCTACATGGGAGGATAGTGCAACATTCCCATAAACAGATTTCTAGCCACATGGCAGATGTGTTCAACGTGTCCATACACTGAAAGCTAGCTGCATGGCAGACAAGTCCAATATGTTCATATACAGAGAGCTACCTACTTGGAAGATCAGTCCAACATATCCATGCACAGAGAGCTAACTACATAGCAGACGAGTCCAAAATGTCCATATACAGAGAACGAGCTACATGGCAGGGTAGAGCTACATTTACATATACAGAGTTCATTCTATATGGCAGATGAGATAAACTTGTCTATATACAGAGAGCTAACAACATGACAGGTAGTGCAACATTTCCATATACAGAGTTCTAGGTACATGGCAGATGTGTTCAATGTATCCATATACTGAGAACTAGCTACATGACACATCAGTCCAAAATATCCATGCACAGATTACTAGCTACATGTCAGACAAGTCCAAAATGTCCATATACAGAGAGCTACCTACATGGCAGACAAATCCAATATGTTCATATACAGAGAACTACCTACTTGGCAGATCAGTCCAACATATTCATGTAGAGAGAGCTAGCTACATGGCAGAAGATTCCAAAATGTCCCTGTACTGAGAGCCAGCTACATGGCAGAGTAGTCCAACATGTCCATATATAAGGAACTTGCTACATGGCAGATGAGTTCAACATATCCATGTACAGAGACCTAGATACATGGCAGATGACTCCAAAATGTCCATATACAGAGAGATAGCTGCATGACCGGGTAGTGCAACATTTACATAAAAAGAGTTCTAGCTAGATGACAGATGTGTCCAACGTGTCCATATACTGAGAGCTAGCTACATGACAGACAAATCCAAAATATTCATATACAGAGAGCTACCTACTTGGCAGATCGGTCCAACATATACAGGAAAAATGAGCTAGCTACATGGCAGATGAGTTCAAAATTTCCATATTGAGAGAGCTAGCTACATGGCAGGGTAGTGCAACATTTCCATATACAGAGTTCTAGCTACAAGGCAGTTGAGTCCAACTTGTCTACATACAGGGAGCTGGCTACATGGCAGAGTATTGCAACATTTCCATATACAGAGTTCTAGCTGCATGGCAGATGTGTCCAACTTGTCCATATATTGAGAGCTAGCTACATGGCAATGTCCTGCAACATTTCCATATATGGAGTTCTAGCTACAAGGCTGATGAGTCCAACTAGTCTATATACAGAGACCTAGCTACATGGCAAGGAGCTCTGGTAGCGTAGTGGTTACGAATCGGG
>NW_006409199.1:99185-99868 GCF_000296735.1 Chrysochloris asiatica | reverse complement strand
GTAGCGTAGTGGTTACGAATCGGGCTGTGAACCTTAAGGTCAGCGGTTCAAAACTACCAGCCGCTCCGCGGGAGAAAGATGAGGCTTTCTACTCCTGTAAAGATTTATACCCTCGAAAACCCTGTTAAGGGTCGCAATGGGTCGGACCCGACTCGATGGCACTTAACAACAACAACAACAGCTACATGGCAGAGTAGTGCAACATTTCCATATATAGAGATCTACCTACATGGTAGATGTGTCCAACATTTCCATATACTGAGAGCTAGCTACATGAAAGACAATTCCCATATGTTCATATACAGAGAGCTACCTACTTGGCAGATCACTCCAACATGTCCATGCACAGAGAGCTAACTACATGGCAGACGAGTCCAAAATGTCGATCTACAGAAAGTGAGCTACATGTCAGGGTAGTACAGCATTTCCATATACAGTGTTCTTTCTACAAGGCAGATGAGTCCAACTTATCTATATACCGAGAGCTAACTACGTGACAGGGTAGTGCAACATTTCAATATACAGAGTTCAAGCTACACAGCAGATGAGTCCAACTTGTCTATATACAGAGAGCTAGCTACATGACAGTCAGTCAAAAATATTCATGCACAGAGAGCTACCTACATGGCAGACAAGTCCAATATGTTCATATAAAGAGAACTATCTACTTGGCAGACAAGTCC
>NW_006409199.1:92018-98175 GCF_000296735.1 Chrysochloris asiatica | reverse complement strand
TAGCTACATTGCAGGGGAGTGCTACATTTCCATATACAGAGATCTAGTACAAGGCAGATGAGTCCAACTTGTCTATATACAGAGAGCTAGCTACTTGGCTGGGTAGAGCAACATTTCCATATACAGAGTTGCAGCTTCAAGACAGATGAGTTCAACTTGTCTATTTACAGACAGTTAATTACATGGCCAAGTAGTGCAACATGTCCATATACAGGGTACTAGCTACATGGCAGATGAGTTCAACATACCCATATACTGAAAGCTAGCTACATGGCAGGCAAGATCCATATGTTATATACAGAGAGCTACCTACTTGGCAGATCAGTCCAGCATATCCATGTACTGACAGCTACATACATGGCAGATGAGTCCAACTTGTCCATATACTGAGAGTTAGCTACCTGGCAGATGAGTCCAATATGTTCATATACAGAGAGCTACCTACTTGGCTGATCAGTCCAATATATCCATGTACTGAGAGCTACCTTCATGGCAGATGAGTCCAACATGTCCATATACTGAGAGCTAGCTTCATGCCAGAGAAGTCTAACATGTCCATATACTGTGTACTAGCTACATTGCAGATGAGTCCAACATGTCCCTATACTGAGAGCCAGCTACATATCAGACAAGTCCCACATATTCATATACAGAGAGCGACCAATTTGGCACATCAGTCCAACATATTCATGTACAGAGAGCTAACTACCTGGCAGATGAGTCCAAAATGCCCATATACAGAGAGAGAGCTACATGGGAGGATAGAGCTACATTTACATATACAGAGTTCATTCTACATGGCAGATGAGATAAACTTGTCTATATACAGAGAGCTAACAACATTTCCATTTACAGAGTTCTATCTACATGGCAGATGTGTCCAACGTAGCCATATACTGAGAACTAGGTACATGGCAGTTCACTCCAAAATATCCATGCACAGAAAACTAGCTACATGGCAGACAAGTCCATTAAGTTCATTTACAGAGAGCTAGTTACATGGCAGAGTAGTGCAACTTTTCCATATACAGTGTTCTAGATCCATGGTGCAAGTGTCCAATGTGTCCATATATAGATTTTTAGCTACATGGCAGATGTGTCCAACGTGTCCATATAATGAGAGCTAGCTACATGGCAGACAAGTCCGATATGATCATATGGTAGAAAAGTCCAACATGTTCATATACAGAGAGCTAGCTATAGGCATGGTTGTGCAATATATCTATATACAGAGTTATAGCTACAAGGCAGATGAGTCCATCTTGACTATATACAGTGAACTAGCTACATGGCATGGTAGTGCAACATTTCCATATAGAGAGTTCTAGCTACAAGGCAGATGAGTCCAACTTGGTCATATACTGAGACCTAGCTACAAGGCAGAGTAGTCCAACATGTCCATATACTGAGAGCTAGCTACATGGAAGACAAGTCCAATATATTCAAAAACAGAGAGCTACCATTTGGCAGATCAGTCAAACGTATCCATGTACAGAGACCTAGCTACATGTCAGGCGAGTCCAAAATGTCCATATACAGAGAGCTGGCTACATGGCAGGATATTGCAACATTTCTATATACAGTGTCTAGCTATATGCCAGATATGTCAAACGTATCCATATACTGAGAGCTAGCTACATTGAAGAGTAGTCCAACATGTCCATATACAGGTTTTAGCTATATGACAGATGTGTCAAATGTGTCCATATACTGAGAACTAGCTATATCGCAGAGTAGCCCATCATGTCTATATACAGGGTACTAGCTACATGGCAGATGAGTCCAACAAGTCCATATACTGAGAGCTAGCTACATGGCAGATAAATCCAAAATATTCATATACAGAGAGCTACCTACATGTCCATCGATCCAACATATCCATGTATAATGAGCTAGCTACATGACAGACGTGTCCAAAATGTCCATATTGACAGAATTAGCTACATGACTAGGTAGTGCCACATTTCCATATACAGAGTTCTAGCTACAAGACAGATGAGTCCAACTTGTCTACATACAGGGAGCTGGATACATGGCAGAGTAGTGCAACATTTCCATATTTAGAGTTCTAGCTACCTGGAAGATGTGTACAACGGGTCTATATACTGAGAGCTAGCTACATGGCAGAAGTCCAATATGTTAATATAAAGAGAGCTACCAACCTGGCAGATCAGATAAACATATCCATGTACAGAGTTCTAGCTACAAGGCAGATAAGTACAACTTGTCTATATACAGAGAGCTAGGTACATGGAAGATGTGTCCAACGTGTCCATATACTGAGAGTTAGTTACATGGCAGACAAGTCCAATATTTTAATATACAAAGAACTACCTACTTGGCAGATCAGTCCAACATATCCATGTACAGATACCTACATACTTGGCTGATCAGTCCAACATACTCATGTAGAGAGAGCTAACTACTTGTCAGACGAGTCCAAAATGTCCATATACAGAGAGCGAGCAACATGGCAGGGTAGTGCATCATTTCAACATACAGTTTTCTTTCTAAAAGGCAGATTAGAACAATATGTTTATATACAGAGAGCTAGCTAGATGGCAGAGTAGTGCAACATTTAAATATACAGAGTTCTAGCTACATGGCAGATGAGTCCAACATGTCCATATACTGAGAGCTAGAAACATGGCACGTAAGTCCAATATTTTCATATTCATAGAGCTACCTACTTGGCAGATCAGTCAAACATATCCATGTACAGAGAGCTAGCTACATGGCAGATGAGTAAAACATGTCCATAAACTAAGAGTTAACTACATGGCAAATGTACCAAATATGTGTATATATGGAGGACTCACTCCCTGGCTAATGAGTCCAACATGTCCATACAATGAGAGCTAGCTACATGGCAGACAAGTCCAATATATTCATATTCCAAGAGCCAGCTACATGGCAGGATAGTGCAACATTCCCATAAACAGAGTTCTAGCCACATGGCATATGTGTCCAACATGTCCATATAATGAGATCTAGCTACATGGCAGACAAGTGCAATATGTTCATTTACAGCGAGCTAAAAACTTGGCAGATCAGTGCAACATATCCATGTACAGAAAATTGGCAACATGGCAGAGATGTCCAATATGTTCATATATAGAGAGCTACCTACTTGGCAGATCAGTCCAAAATATCCATATACAGCGAGCTTGCTACATGGCTGGGTAGTGCAATGTTTCCATATACAGAGTTCTAGCTACAAGACAGATGAGCCCAACTTGTCTATATACAGAGAGCTAGCAACATGGCAGATTAGTGCAACATTTCCATATAAATAGTTCTAGCTATATGGCAGATGTGTCCATCTTGTCCATATACTGAGACCTAGCTACATGACAGACAAGTCCAATATGTTAAATACAGAGAGCTACCTACTCAGCAGATCAGTTCAAAATATCCATGTACAGAGAACTAGCTACATGACAGACGAGTCCAAAATGTCCACATACAGAGAGCTAGCTACATGGCAGGGTAGTGCAACATTTCCATCTACAGAGTTCTAGCTACATGGAAGATGAGTCCGAAGTGTCCATATACTGAGAGCTACCTACATGGAAAAAAATCTAATATGTTCATATACAGAGCGCTACCTACTTGGCAGATCAGTCGAACATATCCATGTACACAGAGCTAGCTCCATGGCAGAGGAGTCCAAAATGCCCCTATTCATAGAATGCCCCTATTCATAGAACCCTATTCTGAGAGCTAGCTACATGACAGTCTACTGCAACGTTTCCATATAGACAGTTCTAGCTACATGGCAGATGAGTCCAACTTGTCTATATACAGAGAGCTAGCTACATGGCAGAATAGTGCAACATTTCCATATATAGAGTTCTGGCTGTACGACAGATGTGTCCAACGTATTCATATACTGAGAACTAGCTACATGGAAGAGTAGTCAAACATGCCTTAAAGGGTACTATCTACATGGCAGATGAGTCCAACATGTCCATATACTGAGAGCTAGCTACAGGGCAGACAAGTCCAATATGTTCATATACAGAGAGCTACATCCTTGGCAGATCAGTCCAACATATCTATATACACAGTGTTATGTATATGGTATGGTAGAGCAACATTTCCATATACAGAGTTGAAGCTACTTGGAAGATGAGTGCAAGATGTCCATATACTGAGAGCTAGCTACATGGAAGAAAATTTCAATACGTTCATATACAGAGAACTACCTACTTGGCAGATCAGTACAACATATCCATATACAGAGAGCGAGCTAGATGGCAGACGAGTCCAAAATGTCCATAAACATAGAGCTAGCTACATGGCAGGGTAGAGCAATATTTCCATATACAGTGTTCTAGCTACGAGGCAGATATGTCCAACATGTCCATATACTGAGAACTAGCTACATGGCAGATCAGTCCAAAATATCTATGCACATTGAGCTATCTACATGTCAGAGGAGTCCAAAATGTCCATATAAAGAGACCTAGCTACATGGCAAGTAATGCATAATTTCCGTATATACAGTTCAAGCTATATGGCAGATAAGTCCAAAGTGTTCATATACAGAGAGTTAGCTACATGGCACACAAATCCAATATGTTTATATACAGAGATCTACCTTCTTGACAGATTAGTCCAACATATCCATGTACAGAGAGCTAACTACATGCCAGAGTAGTTCAACATTTCCATATACAGAGTTCTAGCTACATGAAAGATGTGGCCAAAGTGTCCATATACTGAGAGCTAGCACATTGCAGGCGAGCCAAAATATCCATATACAGAGTGCTAGCTACATGGCAGAGGCGTGCAACATTTCCATATACCGGGTTCTAGCTACATGGCAGATGTGTCCAACGTGTCCATATAATGAGAGCTACCTACATGGCAGATCAGTCGAAAATATCCATGCACAGAGATCTACCTACATGTCAGACAAGTCCAAAATGTCCTTATATAGAGAGCTAGCTATATGGCAGAGTAGTGTATCATTTCCATATACAGAGTTCAAGCTACAAGGCAGATGAGCCCAAGTGTTCATATAATGAGACATCGCTACATAGCAGAGTAGTCCATCATGTCCATATAAAGAGGACTAGTTATCTGGCTAATGATTCCAACGTGTCCATATCCTAAGAGCTAGCTACATGGCAGACAAGTCCAATATGTTCATATACAGAGAGCTACATACTTGACAGATTAATCCAACATTTCCATGTACAGAGAGCTAGTACATTTCAGACGTGTCCAAATTGTCTGTATACAGAGAGCTAGCTACAAGACAGATGAGTCCAACTTGTCTATATACTGAGAGCTAGCTACATGACAGATTAGTCCAACATGACCATATACAGTATACTAGCTACATGGCAGCTGAGTCTAATGTGTTCATATACTGAGAGCTAGCTACATGGCAGAAAAATCTAATATGTTCATATAAAGAGAGCTACCTAAATGGCAAATCAGTCCATCATATCCATGTACAGAGAGTTAGCTACATGGCAGACTAGTCTAAAATGAACAAATACAGAGAGGTACCTACATGGCAGGGTTTTGCAACGCTTCCATTTACAGAGTTCTAGCTAAAAGGGTGATGAGTCCAACTTGTCTATATGCAGAGAACTAGCTACATAACAGACTTATAGCTACATGGCAGATATGTCCAACATGTCCATATACTGAGAGCAACCTACATGGCAGAGCAGCACAAAATACCCATGCACAGAGGGCTAGTAACATGTCAGACGAGTCAAAAATGTCCATAAACAGAGAGCTACCTACTTGGCAGATCATTCCAACTTATCTATGTAAAGACAGCTAGTTACATGGCAGCCAAGTCCAAAAATGTCCATATAAAGAGACCTAGCTACATGGCAGAGTAGTGCATCATTTCCATATATAGAGTCCAAGCTACATGGCAGATGAGTCCAACTGGTCTATATACAGAGAGATAGCTAAATGGCAGAGTAGTGCATTATGTCCTTATACAGGGTACTAGCTACATGCCAGATGATTCCAACATGTCCATATACTGAGAGCTAGCTATATTGCAGACAGACAAGTTCAGTAGGTTCAATAGCTCATGAGAGCTACCTACATGGCAGATCAGTCGAAAATATCCATGCATGGAGATCTAGCTACATGTTAGACGAGTCCAATATATCCATATACA
>NW_006409199.1:90725-91918 GCF_000296735.1 Chrysochloris asiatica | reverse complement strand
TCCATATACAGAGAGCTAGCTACATGGCAGGGGAGTGCAACATATCCATATACAGAATTCTAGCTAAAAGTTAGATGAGACTAACTTGTCTATATACATAGAGTTAATGACATGGCATGGAAGTACAACATTTCCATTTACAGAGTTCTAGCTACATGGCAGATGTATCCAAAGTGACCTTATACTGAGAACTAGCTACATGACAGATCAGTCCAACATATACATGCACAGAGAGCTATCTACATGTCAGAGAAGTCCAAAATGTCCATATACAGAGACCTAGCTACATGGCAGAGTAATGCATAATTTCTCTCTAAAGAGTTCAAGCTACATGGCAGACAATTCCAATATGTTTATATACAGAGAGCTACCTAGTTGGCAGTGAAGTTCAACATATCCATGTACAGAAAGCTAGCTGCAAGGCAGGGTAAGGCAACATTTCCATATACAGATTTTTAGCTGCAAGTCAGATGAGTAAAACTTGTCTATATACAGAGAGATAGCTACATGGCAGAGTAATGCAACATTTTCATATACAGAATTCTAGCTACATGTCAGATGTGTCCAATGTGTCCATATACTGAGAGCTAGCTACATGACAGACAGTCCAACATATACATATAAAGAGGACTAGCTACATGGCAAGGGAGTGCAACATATCCATATACAGACTTCCAGCTACAAGTCAGATGAGACCAACTTATCTATATACAGAGAGCTAACGACACGGCATGGAAGTACAGCATTTCCATTTACAGAGTTCTAGCTACATGGCAGAAGTGTCCAACGTGTCCTTATACTGAGAACTAGCTACATGGCAGATCAGTACAAAATATCCATACACAGAGAGGTATCTACATGTCAGAGGAGTCAAAAATGTCCATATACAGAGACCTAGCTACATGGCAGAGGAATGCACAATTTCCCTATAGAGAGTTCAAGCTACATGGCAGATGAGTCCAAAGTGTTCATATACAGAGAGCTAGCTACATGGCAGGTAAGTCCAATATGTTCATATACAGAGAGGTACCTACTTGACAGATCAGTCCAACATATCCATGTACAGAAAGCTAGCTCCAAGGCAGAATATTGCAACATTTCCATATACAGATTTCTAGCTGCAAGGCAGATGAGTAAAACATACAGAGTTCTAGCTACATGTCAGATGTGTCCAAAGTGTCCATATACTGAGA
>NW_006409199.1:85132-90285 GCF_000296735.1 Chrysochloris asiatica | reverse complement strand
CTAGCTACATGGCAGATGAGTCCAAAGTGTTCATATACTGAAAGCTAGCTACATGGCAGAGTAGTGCAACATTTACATATACAGGGTACTAGCTACATGGCAGAGTAGTACAACGTGTCCATATACAGCGTACTAGCTACATGGCAGAAGAGTCCAAATGTCCATATACTGAGAATAATCTTTATGCCAAATGAGTCCAACTTGTGTATATATAGAGCACTAGCTCCCTGTCTAATGAGTCCATCATGTCCATATACTGAGAGCTAGGTACATGGCAGTGTAGCACACACTTCCATATACAGAGTTCTAGCTAAATGGCAGATGTGTCCAACGTGTCCATATATTGAGAGCTAGCTAAATGGCAGAGAAGTCCAATATGTTCATATACAGAGAGCTACCTACTTGGCAGGTCAGTCCAACATATTCATGTACAGAGAGCAAGATACATCAGAGGAGTCCAAAATGTCCATATACAAAGGCAAGCGACATTACAGGGTAGAGCAACATTTCCATATACAGAATTCTAGCTACAAGGCAAATGAGTTCAACTTGTCTATATACAGAGAACTAACTGCATGGCAAGATAGTTCAATATTTCTATATACAGAGTTCTACCTACATGGCAGATGTGTCCAACTTTTCCATTTACTGAGATCTTGCTAAATGGCAGAGTATTCAAATATGTTCATATACAGAGAGCTACTTACTTGGCAGATCAGTCCAACATATCCATGTACAGAGAGCTAGCTACATGGCAGAGGAAAATGTCCATATACATAGAGCTAGCTACATGACAGGGTTGTGCAACATTTCCATATACAGAGTTCGAGATACAAGGCAGAGGAGTCCAACCTGTCTATATACGGACAGCTCGCTACATGGCAGACAAGTCCAATATGTTCAAATACAGAGAACTACCTACTTGGCAGATCAGTCCAACATATCCATGTACAGAGAGCTACCTACATGGCAGATGATTCCATAATGTCTATATACAGAGAGCTAGCTACATGGCAGTGTAGTGCAACAATTACCATATATAGAGTTATAGCTACAAGGCAGATGAGTCCAACTTGTCTATATAGAGAAAGCCACCTACAAGGCAGGGTAGTGCAACATTTCCATATACAGAGTTCTAGGTACTTGACAGATGAGTCCAACTTGTCTATATACAGAGAGCTTGCTACATGGCAGAGTAGTGCAACATTTCCATATACAGAGTTCTAGCTATATGGAAGATTGTCCAATGTGTCCATTTACTGAAAACTAGCTGCATGGAAGACTAGTCCAAAATGTCCATATACGGAGAGCTAGTTAAATGGCAGGGTAGTGCAATATTTTCATATAAAGAGTTCTAGCTACAATGCAGATGAGTCCAACTTGTCTATATACAGAGAGCTAGTTACATGGCACAGTAGTGCAACATTTTTATATAGAGAGTTTGAGTTACATGGCTGATGTGTCCAACGTGTCCATATACTGAGAGCAACCTACATGGCAGATCAGTCCCACATATCCATGTACAGAGAGCTAGCTTCATGTCAGATGAGTCTAAAATGTCCATATGCAAAGAGCTAGCTACATGGCAGCATACTGCAACATTTCCATATATAAAGATCTTGCTATTGGCAGATGTGTCCAACATATCCATACACTGAGAGCTACCTACATGACAGAGTAATCAAACATGTTCATATACAGAGTTCTAGCTACATGGCAGATGTATCCCACGTGTCCATATACTGAGAGCTAGCTACATGGCAGAGTAGTCAAATATGTCTATATACAGGGTAGTAGCTACATACTTGTCTATAAACAGAGAGTTTTCTACATGGCAAAGGAGTGCAACATTTCCATAGACAGAGTTCTAGCTACATGACAGATTTTTCCAACGTGTCCATATACTGAGAGCAACCTACATGACAGATTAGTCCAACATGTCCATATACAGTGTAATAGCCACATGGCTGATGAGTACAAAATGTCCAAATACAGAGAGCTAGCTACGTGGCCAGGTAGTCCAACATGTACATATACACGGTACTAGCTACATGGCAGATGAGTAGAACATGTCCATATACTGAGTGCTAACTACATCGCAAATGAGTCCAAAATGTCCATATACAGAGTTCTAGCTACAAGGCAGATGAGTCTAACTTGTCTATATACAGAGAGATAGCTACATGGCACAGTAGAGCAACATTTCCATATACAGATTTCTAGCTACATGGCAGATGTGTCCAATGTGTCCATATACTGAGAGCTAACTACATTGCATGGTAGGGCAACATTTCCATATACAGAGTTCTAGCTACAAGGCAGATGAGTCCAACTTCATTATATACAGAGAGGTAGCTACATGACATGTTAGTGCAACATTTCCATATAGAGAGTTCTAGGTACAAGGCAGATGAGCCCAACTTGTCCATATACTGAGACCTAGCTACATGGCAGAGTGGTCCAACATGTCCATATACATGGTACTAGCTACATGGCAGATAAGTCCAACTTTTCCATATACTGTGATCTAGCTACATAACAGACAATTCCAATATGTTCATATACAGAGAGCTAACTACATGGCAGGGTAGTGCAACATTTTCATATGCAGAGTTCTAGGTACAAGGCAGTTGAGTCCAACTTGACTATATACAGAGAGCTAGCTACATGGCAGGGCCATGCAACATTGCCATATAGATCATTCTAGCTACAAGGACGATGAGTCCAACTTGTACATATACTGACAGCTATATACATGGCAGAGTAGTCCAACATGTTCATATAAAGTGTAGTAGCTACATGGCAGATGAGTCCAACAGATCCAAATACTGTGAGCTAGCTTCATAGCAGGCTATTTGAATAAGTTCATTTACAGAAAGCTAGCTACATGGCGGTGTAGTGTAAAATTTCCATATACAGACTTCTAGCTACAAGGCAGATGAGTCCAACTTGACTAGGTACAGAGAGCTAGCTCCATGGCAGGTTACTGCATCATTTCCATATAAAGATTCTAGCTACAAGGCAGATGAGTCCAACTTGTCCATATACTGAGACCTAGGTACATGGCTGAGTAGTCCAACATGTCCATATAGAGGGTACAAGCTACATGGCATATAAGTCTAACATGTCCATATACTGAGAACTAGCTACACGGAAGACAAGTACAATATGTTCATATACAGAGAGATTACTACATGGCAGTGTAGTGCAACAGTTCCATATACGGAGTTCTATTTACAAGGCTGATGAGTATAACTTGACTACATACAGAGAGATAGCTACATGGTGGGGTAGTGCAACATTTCCATATACTGAGACATAGCTTCATGGCAGAGTATTCGAACATGCCCATATACAGGGTACTAGCTACATGGCAGATGAGTCCAGCATGTTCATATACTGAGAGCTGGCTACATGGCTGACAGGTCCAATATGTTCAAATACAGAGAGCTACCTTCTTGGGAGATCAGTCCAACATATCCATGTACAGAGAGTTAGCTACATGGCAGATGGGTCCAAAATGGTAATATACAGAGAGCTAGATAAATGGCAGCCTAGTGCAACATGTCCATATACAGAGTTCTAACTACATGGCAGATGATTCCAACGTGTCCATTTACTGAGAGCTAGCTACACAGCAGAAAAATCCAATATGTTCATATACATAGAGGTAGTTACATGGTAGGGTAGTGGAACATTTCCATATACAGAGTTCTAGCTACAGTGCAGATGAATCCAACTTGTCTATATATTGAGACCTAGCTACATGGCAGAGTAGTCCTACATGTCCATATATAAGGTACTAGCTACATGGCAGATGAGTCCAACATTTCCATATACTGAGAGTTAGCTGTATGGCAGAACAGTCCAATATGTTTATATACAGAGAGCTCACTAAATGGCAGGGTACTGCAACATTTCCATATACACAGTTCTAGCTACCTGGCTGATGTTTCCAATGTACTGTATACTGAGAGCTAGCTACATGGCAGAGTAGTGCAAGATGTCCATATACAGGGTACTAGCTACATGGCAGATGAGTCCAACATGTTCATATACTGAGAGCTAGTTACACGGCAAACAAGTACAATATGTTCATATACAGAGAGCTCGCTACATGGCAGGCTAGTGCAACATTACCATATACAGAGATGTCCATATACAGGGTACTAGCTACATGGCAGATGTTTCCAACATGTCCATATACTGAGAGCTAGCTACATGTCATGGTAGTGCAACATTTCCATATAGAGAGATTTAGCTGCAAGGCCGATGAGACCAACTTGTACATATACTAAGACCTAGCTACATGGCAGAGTAGTACAACATGTCCATATACATGATACTAGCTACATGGCAGATAAGTCCAACATGTCCATATACTGTGAGCTAGCTACATAACAGACAATTCCTATATGTTCATATACAGAGAGCTAACTACATGGCATGGTAGTGCAACAGTTCCATATGCAGAGTTCTAGCTATAAGGCAGATGAGTCCACCTTGACTATATACACAGAGCTAGCTACATGGCAGGGTCATGACACATTGCCATATAGATAGCTCTAGCTACAAGGAACATGAGTTCATCCTGTACATATACTGAGATCTAGCTTCATGGCAGAGTTGTCCACCATGTCCATATACAGGGTACTAGCTACATGGCAGATGAGTCCAACAGGTCCATATACTGTGAACTAGCTTCATGGCAGACAATTCCAAAATGTTCAAATACAAAAATCTAGCTACATGGCTGTGTAGTGCAACATTTCCATATACAGAGTTATAGATACAAGCCAGATGAGTCCAACTTGACTAGATAGAGAGAGTTAGCTACATGGCAGGGTAGTTCAGCATTTCCATATATAGAGTTCTAGGTACAAGGCAGATTAGTCTAACTTGTCCATATAGTGAGACCTGAGTACATAGCCGAGTAGTCAAACATGTCTATATACAGGGTACGAGCTACATGGCATATAAGTCTAACATGTCCATGTACTGAGAGCTAGCTACACGGCAGACAAATACAATATGTTCATATACAGAGAGATTACTACATGGCAGGGTAGTGCAATATTTCCATATACAGAATTCTAGCTACAAGGCAGATGAATCCAAATGTCCATATACAGAGAGCTAGCTACATGGCCGGG
>NW_006409199.1:79502-83917 GCF_000296735.1 Chrysochloris asiatica | reverse complement strand
TTCATATACAGAGAGCTAGCTACATGGCAGGGTAGTGCAACATTTCCATATACAGAGTTCTAGCTACAAGGCAGATGAAACCAACTTGTCCATATACTGAGACCTACCTACATAACAGAGTAGTCCATCATGTCCATATAAAGGGTATTAACTACATGGCAGATGAGTCCCACATGCACATATACTGTGAACTAGAAACATGGCAGACAATTCCAATATGTTCATATACAGAGTGCTAGCTACATGGCAAGGTAGTGCAACATTTCAATTTACAGAGTTCTAGCTAGAAGCCAGATGAATCCAACTTGACTATATACAGATAGCTAGCTACATGGCAGGGTAGTTTCATTATTTCCATATAGAGAAATCTAGCTGCAAGGGAGAGTAGTCCAACATGTCCATATACAGGGTACTAGCTACATGGCAGATGAGACCAACATATCCTTATACTTTGAGCTAGCTACATGGCAGACAATTCCAATATGTTCATATACAGAGAGCTAGCTACATGGCAGGGTAGTGCAACATTTCCATATACAGAGTTCTAGCTACAAGGCAGATGAGTCCAACTAGTCCATATACTGAGATCTAGCTCCATGGCAGAGTAGTCCAACATGTCCATTACAGGGTACTAGCTACATGAGAGATGAGTGTTACATGTACATATACGGAGAGGTAGCTACAGAGCATAAAAGTCCATTATGTTCATGTAAAGTGAGCTAACTAAATGTCAGGGTAGTGCAATATTTCCATATACAGAGCTCTAGCTATATAGCAGAGTAGTCAATCATGTCCCTATCCAGTGTACTAGCTACATGGCAGTGTGGTCCAACATGTCCATGTACAGGGTACAAGCTACATGACAGATGAGTCAAACATGTCCATATACTGAGAGTTCACTACATGGCAAATGAATCCAACATGTGTATATAGAGAGGAATAGCTCCCTGGCTAATGAGTCCAACATATCCATATACTGAAACCTAGCTACATGACAGACAAGTCCAATATATTCATATACACAGAGCTAACTACATGTCAGGGTAGTGTAACGTTTCCATATAAAGAGTTCTAGCTACATGGCAGATGTGTCCAATGTGTCCATATACTTAGAGCTACCTACATGACAGAGTAATGCAACATGTCCATGTACAGGGAAATAGCTACATGGCAGATGAGTCCAACATGTCCATATACTAAGAGCAAGCGACATGTTAGAGTATTCCAATATGTTCAGATAGAGAGAGCTAGCTACATGGATGGGTAGGTCAACATTTCCATATTCAGGGTTCTAGCTACAAGGCAGATGATTCCAACTTGACTATACACAGAGAGCTAGCTACCTGGCAGGGTTGTGTAATATTTCCATATACAGTGTTCTAGCTAAATGTCAGATGAATGCAATTTGACTATATACAACCAGCTAGCTAAATGCAGGGTAGTGGAACATTTCCATATAGAGACTACCAACTACAAGGTAGAGAAGTCCAACTTGTCCATATACTGAGAACTAGCTAGATGGCAGAGTCGTTCAACATATCCATCTACAGATTACTAGCAACATGGCAGATGAGTCCAACATATCCATATTCTGTGAGCAAGCCAAATGGCAGACATTTCCAATATGTTCCTATACAGAAAGCTAGCTACATGGCAGGGTAGTGCAACATTTCCATATACAGAATTCTAGCTACAAGGCAGATGGGTCCAACTTGAATATATACAGAGAGCTAGCTACATGTCAGGGTTGTGCAACATTTCCACATAGAGAGTTCTACTTACAAGGCAGATGCTTCCAACTTGTCCATATACTGAGACCTAGCTACATGGCAGAGTAGGCCAACATGTCCATATACAGGGTAATAGCAATATTGCAGATGAGACCAACATGTGCATATACTGAGAGCTAGCTACATGGCAGAAAAGTCCAATATGTTCATATACAGAGAGCTAACTACATGGCAGGATAATGCAATGTTTCCATATACAGAGTTCTAGCTATATGGCAGATGTGCCAACGTGTCCATATACTGAGAGCTAGCTACATGTCAGAGTAGCGCAACATGCCCATATACAGGGAACTAGCAACATGGCAGTTGTTGTTGTTGTTATGTGCCGTGGAGTTGATTCCGACTCATAGCGACCCTGTACAGGGTTTCCGAGGCTGTAAATCTTTACGGGAGCAGAAAGCCTCGTCTTTCTCCCGCGGAGCAGCTGTTAGTTTCAAACTGCTGACCTTGAGGTTCACAGCCCGATTCGTAACCACTATGCTACCAGAGCTCCAATATATCCATATCTACATGGCGGACGAATCCACAATGTCCATATACATTGTGCAAGCTACATGGCAGGGTAGTACATAGTTTTCATATACACAATTCTAGCTACAAGGCAGATGAGTCCAACTTGTTTATATACAGAGAGCTTGCTACATGGCAGAGTAGTGCAACATTTCCATATACAGAGTTCTAGCTACATGGCAGATGTGTCAAACATGTCAATATACTGAGAGATAGCTACATGGCAGACAAGTACAATATGTTCATATACAGAGAGCTACTTACTTGGCAGATCAGTCCAAAATATCCATGTATAGAGAGCTAGCTAAATGGCAGACGAGTCCAAAATGTCCATATACAGAGAGCTAGCTACATGTCCGGGTAGTGCATTATTTCCATATAAAGAATTCTAGCTACGTGGCACATGTGACCAACGTGTCCATACACTGAGAGTTAGTTTCACAGCAGAGTAGTCCAACATGTCTATATATAGTGTACTAGCTACATGGTAGTTGAGGCTAACATTTCCATATACTGAGAGCTAGCTACATGGCAGACAATTCCAATATGTTGATATAGAGAGAACTAACTTCATGGCAGTGAAGTGCAACATGTTCATATATAGAGTTCTAACTACATGGCAGATTAGTGCAAATTTTCTATATACAGAGACCTAGCTTCATGGCTGAATAGTGCAACATTTCCATAAACAGGGTTTGAGATACACGGTAGATATGTCCAACATGTCCAAATACTGAGAGCTAGCTACATGGCAGACAAATCTAATATGTTCATATGCAGAGAGCTACCTACTTGGCAAATCAGTACAACATATCCATGTACAGAGAGGTAACTACATGGCAGACGAGTTCAAAAGTCCTATATAGAGAGCTAGCTACATGGCAGGGTAGTGCAACATTTCCATATACAGAGATCTAGCTACAAGTCAAATGAGTCCAACTTGTCTATATACAGAGAGCTAGCAACATGGCAGAGTAGTCCAACATGTCTGTATACAGGGTACTAGCTATATGGCAGATGAGTCCAACATATGCATGAACTAAGAGCTACCTACATGGCAAACAAGTCCAATATGTTCATATACATAGAGCTACCTACTTGGCAGATCAGTCCAACATATCCATGTACAGAGAGATAGCTACAGGGCAGATGAGTTCAAAATGTCCATATACAGAGAGCTAGCTACATGGCAGGTTAGTGCAACATTTCCATATACAGAATTCTAGCTACAAGGCAGAAGAGTCCAACTTGTCTATATACAGAGATCTAGCTACATGTCAGGGTATTTCAACATTTCCATAGACAGAGTTCTAGCTACAAGTCAGATGAGTCCAACTTGTCTGTATACAAAGAGCTACCTACATGGCAGGGTACTGCAACATTTCCATATACACAGGTGTTGCTACAAGGCAAATGAGTTCAACTTTTCCATATACAGATAGCTAGCTAAATGGCAGGGTAGCGCAACATTTCCATAAACAGAGTTCTACCTATAAGCAGATGAGTTCAACTTGTCTATATACAGAGAGCTAACAACATGGAAGTGTCGTGCAACATTTCCATATACAGAGTTCTAGCTACATGGCAGACGTGTTCAACGTGTCCACATATTGAGACCTAGATGCAAGGCAGATCAGTTCAAAATATCCATGCACAGAGAGCTAGCTACATGGAAGAGTCGTGCATCATTTCCATATACAGAGTTCAAGCTACATGGCAGTTGGGACCAAAGTGTTCATATACTGAAAGCTAGCTACATGGCAGAGTAGTTCAACATAACCATATACAGGGTACTCGCTACATGGCAGTGTAGTCCAACATGTCCATATACAGGGTACAAGATACGTGGCAGATGAGTCCAACTTGTCCATATAATGAGAGTTAACTACATGGCAAATGAGTCCAACATGTGTTTATATAGAAGAATAGCTCCCTGTCTAATGAGTCCAACATGTATATATACTGACAGCTAGCTACAAGGCAGACAAGTCTAATATGTTCATATACAGAGAACTAACTACATGGCAGTGAAGTGCAACATTTTCATATACAGTGTTCTAACTCTGGTAGCGTAGTGGTTACGAATCGGGCTGCGAACCTTAAGGTCAGCGGTTC
>NW_006409199.1:76619-79402 GCF_000296735.1 Chrysochloris asiatica | reverse complement strand
GCTTTCTACTCCCGTAAAGATTTACACCCTCGGAAACCCTGTACAGGGTCGCTATGGGTCGGAACCGACTCGACGGCACTTAACAACAACAACAACAACTATATAACAGATGAGTCCAACTTGTCTATATACAGAGAGTTAGCTACATGGCAGAGTAGTGCAACATTTCAATATTCAGATTTCTAACTACAAGGCAAAAGAGTCCAACGTGTCTATATACAGAGAACTAGCTACATGGCAGGGTAGTGCAACATTTCCATATACAGAGTTCTAGCTCCAAGGAAGATGAGCCCAAATTTTCTATATAAAGAGAGCTAGAGAAATGGCAAGGTAGTGCAACATTTCCATATACAGAGATCTAGCCACATGGCAGATGTGTCCAACGTGTCCATATACTGAGAGCTACCTAATGGCAGATCAGTCCAACATATCCATGTACAGAGAGCTAGCTACATGTCAGACGAGTCCAAAAGGTCCATATACAGAAAGCTAGCTGCATGGCAGAGTATTGCAACATTTCCATTTACAGAGTATAAGCTACAAGGTAGATGAGTCAAACTGGTGTATATACAGAGAGCTAGCGACAAGGTAGGGTAGTGCAACATTTCCATATACAGAATTCTAGCTACATGCAGATGTGTCCAACGTGTCCATATACTGAGAGCTAGCTACAAGGCTGATCAGTCCAAATTATCTATGCACAGAGAGTTAGCTACATGTCGGACGAATCCAAAATGTCGATATAGAGAGAGTTAGTTCTCAGCATATGGACACGTTGGACATATCTGCCATGTAGCTAGAACACTGTATATGGAAACGATGTACTACTCTGCCATGTAGCTAGCTCTCTCTACATGGATATGTTGGACTGCTCTGCCAAGTAGGTAGCTCTGCGAATATGAACATATTGGACTTGTTCGCCATGTAACTAGCTCTCAGTATATGGACATGCTGTCTATATCTGCCATGTAGCTAGAATTCTGTACATGAACATGTTCAACTACTCTGTCTTGTACCTAGCTCTCAGTATATGAACACTTTTGATTCATCTGGATTTAGATTGAACTCTGTATATCAAAATGATGCACTACTCTGCCATGTAGCTATCACTCTGTATATGGACATTTTGGACTTGTCTGACATGTAGCTAGCTCTCTGTATATGAACATATTGGATTTGTCTGCCATGTAGTTTGCTCTCAGTATATGGACATGTTGGACCCATCAGCCATGTAGCTAGAACTCTGTATATGGAAATGTTGCACTACCTTGCCATGTAGTTATCTTTCTGTATATAGATAAGTTGGACTCATCTGCCTTGTAGAAAGCACTCTGTATATGGAAAGCTTGCATTACCCTGCCATGTAGCTCGTTCTTTGTCTATAGACATTTTGGACTCATCTGCCATTTAGTTAACTCTCTGTACATGGATATGTTGGAGTGATCTGCCAAGTAGGTAGCTATCTGTATATGAACATACTGAACTCGTTTGCCATGTAGCTAGCTCTAAGTATATGTACATGTTGGACTCGTTTGACATGTATCTAATATCCTGTATATGAACATATTGGACTTGTCTGCAATGTAGCTAGCTTTCAGTATATGCAACACTTGGAACTCATCTGCCATGTAGCTTGCACTCTGTTTATGTAAATAGTGCGTTACTCTGCCATGTAGCTAGCTAGCTCTGTGCATGGACAATTTGGACTCACCTGCTTGTAGCTAGCTCTCAGTATATGGGCACGTTGGACTCATCTGCCTGGTAGCTAGAACGCTGTATATGGAAATGTTGAACTACCATACCATGTAGCTAGCTCTCTGTATATGGACATTTTGAACTCGTCGGCAAAGTAGCTAGCTCTCTGTACATGGATATGTTGGATGGATCTGCCAATTAGGTAGCTCACTGTATGTGGACATACTGGACTTTTCTGCCATTTAGCTAGCTCTCAGTATATGGATACATTGGACACATCTACCATGTAGCTAGAACTCTGTTTATGAACATGTTGGACTAGTCTGCCATGTACTAGCTCTCAGTATATGAGAACCCTTTGGACTCCTCTGTCATGTAGCTTGAACTATTTATACTGAAATGATGCACTATTCTGCCATGTATTAGCTCTTTGTATCTGGACACTTTGACTTGTCTGACATTCAGCTATCTCTCTGTGCATGGATATGTTGGACTGATCTGCATTGTAGGCATTTCTCTGTATATGACCATATTTGACTTGTCTGCCATCGAGCTAGCTCTCAGTATATGGACATGTTGGACACATTTGCCATGTAGCTAGAACTCTGTATTTGGAAATATTTCACTAACCTTCCATGTAGTTAGCTCTGTGTATATAGACAAGTTTGACTCATCTGCCTTGTAGCTAGAATTCTGTATATGGAAATGATGCACTACTCTGCCATGTATTTAGCGCTCTTTATATGGATATTTTGGACTTGTCTGACATGTAACTAGTTCTCTGTGCATGGATATTTTGGACTGATCTGCCATGTAGCTAGCTCTCTGTACATTGATATGTTGGACTGATCTTTCAAGTACATGGATCTCTGTATATGGACATACTGGACTTGTCTGCCAAGTAGCTAACTCTCAATAAATGGACATGTTGGACACATCTGCCATGTATCTAGAACTCTGTATATCGAAATGTTGCACTACCATGCCATATAGCTAGCTCACTCTATATAGACAAGTTGGACTCATCTGCCTTGTAGCTAGAACTCTGTTTATGGAAATGTTGCACTACCTGCCATGTAGCTAGCTCT
>NW_006409199.1:66268-76519 GCF_000296735.1 Chrysochloris asiatica | reverse complement strand
TAGACAAGTTGGACTCATCTGCCTTGTAGCTAGAACTCTGTTTATGGAAATGTTGCACTACCTGCCATGTAGCTAGCTCTCTGTATATAGACAAGGTGGATTCATCTGTCTTGTAGCTGGAACTCTGTGTGTGGAATAGTTACACTACCCTTCCTTGTAGCTAGCTCTGTGTATATGGACATGCTGGACTCATCTGCCATGTAGCTAGCTCTCTGTATATGCTGGACTGATCTGTTAAGTATGTATCTCTCTATATATGAACATATTGGACTTGTCTGCCATGTAGCAAACTCTCCGTATATGGACACGTTGGACTCATCTGCCTGTGTAGCAAGAACTCTTTATATGGAAATGTTGCACTGCCCTGCCTTGAAGTTAGCTCTCTGTATATAGTCAAGTTGGACTCATCTGCCTTGTAGCTAGAACTCTGTATATGGAAATGTTGTGTTGCCCAGTCATGTAGGTATATCTCCGTATATAGACATTTTGACTCGTCTGCCACGTAGCTAGCTCTCTGTACATGGATATAATAGACTGATCTCCCAAGTAGATAGCTCTCTGTATATGATCATATTAGACTTGTTTGCCACGTAGCTGGCTCTCAGTATATGGACATGTTGGACTCATCCGCCATGTAGCTAGAACTCTGTATATGGAAATGTTGCACTACTCTGTCTTGTACCTAGCTCTCTGTATATAGACAAATTGGACTTGTGTGCCTTGTAGCTTGTACTCTGTATATGGAAACGTTGCACTACACTGCCATGTAGCTCGCTCTCTGTATATGGACATTTTGGACTCTTCTGCTACGTAGCTAGATCTCTGTAAATGGATATGTTGGACTGATCTGCCAAGTAAGTAGCTCTCTGTATATGCACATATTGGACTTGTCTTCCATGTAGCTAGCTCTCAGTATATTGACACGTTGGACTCATTAGCCAGGTAGAAAGTACTCTTTTTATGGACATGTTGGACAACTCTGCCATGTACCTAGCTCTCTGTATTTGGACATTTTGGTCTTGTGTGCCATGTAGCTAGCTCTCTGTACATGAATATGTTGAACTAATCTGCAAAGTAGGCAGCTTGTTGTATAGGAACATATTGGATTTGTCTATTGTGAAGCTAGCTCTCTGTACATGGATATGTTGAACTGATCTGCAAAATAGGTAGCTAGCTCTATAGGAACATATTGGATTTGTCTGTTGTGTAGCTAGCTCTCATATATAGACAACTTGGACTCATCTGCCTTGGGGCTAGAACTCTGTGTATGTACATGTTGCACTGCCCTGCCATATATCTAGCTCTCAGTATGTGGGCATTTTGGACTCATCTATCATGTAGCTAGCTCCTGTATATGGATATGTTGGACTGATCTGCCAAATAGGTAGCTCTCTGATATATGAACATATTGTCCTTGTCTGCCATGTAGGTAGCTCTCAGTATATGGACATGTTGGACACATCTGTCATCTAGTTAGAACTCCATATATGGAAATGTTGCACTACACTGCCATGTAGCTAGCTCTCTGTATATGGACATTTTGGACTCTTCTGCCATGTAGGTAGTTCTCTGTACATGGATATGGTGGACTGATCTGCCACAAAGGCAGCTCTCTATATAAGAACATATTGGACTTGTCTGTCATGTAGCTAACTCTCAGTATGTGGAAACGCTGGACACATCTGCCATGTAGCTATTACTCTCTATATGTAAATACTGCACTAATCTGCCTTGTAGCTCGCTCTCTGTATATAGACAAATTGGTCTCATCTGCCTTTTAGTTTGAACTCTGTATATGGAAATGTTGCACTACCCTGACATGTACCTAGCACTCTGTATATGGACATTTTTGAAGCATCTAACATATAGCTAGCTCTCTGTACATGGATATGTTGGACTGATCTGCCAAGTAGGTAGTTCTCTGCATATGAACATATTGGACTTGTCTGCCATGCAGCTAACTCCCAGTATATGGACACGTTGGACACGTCTGCCATGTAGCCACATCTATTTATATGGACATGTTGGACTACTCGGCCATGTAGCTAGCACCCAATATGTGGACACTGTGGACTCATCTGCCATTTACCTTGTACTCTGTATATGGAAATGATGCACTACTCTGCCACGTAGTTAGCTCTCTGTATATGGACATTTTAGACTTGTCTTCCATGTAACTAAATCTCTGTACATGGATATGTTGTACTGATTTGTCAAGTACATAGCTCTCTATATATGAAGATATTGGACTTGTCTGCCATGTACGTAACTCTCAGTATATGCACACTTTGTAAACATATGCCATGTAGCTAGAACTCTGTATATGGAAATGTTGCACTATTGTGCCATGTAGTTAGCTCTCTGTATATAGACATGTTGGACTCAGCTGCCTTGTAGCTAGAACTCTGTATATGGAAATGTTGCACTACACTGTCTTGTAACTAGCTCTCTGTATATGGACATTTTTTACTCATCTGCCTTGTAGCTAGAACTCTGTATATGTAATAGTTACACTACCCTGTTATGTAGCTAGCTCTGTGTATATGGACATTCTGGATTCGTCTGTCATGTAGCTAGCTCTCTGTATATGGATATGCCGGACTGATCTGTTAAATATGTAGCTCTCTGTATATGAACATATTGGTCTCATCTGCCATGTTGCTAGTACCCAGCATATGGAACTAGCTCTCTTTACATGCATATGTTGAACTGATCTGCCAAGTAGTTTGCTCTCTGTATATGAACATATTGGATTTGTCTGTCATGTGGCTAGCTCTCAGTATATGGCATGTTGGACTCATCTGCCATGGAGCTAGTACCCAGTATATAGCCATGTTAGACTACTTAGCCATGTAACTAGATCTCAGTATATAGACACATTGGACACATCTGCCATATAGCTAGAACTATGTATATGGAAAGTTGCACTACCCTGCCATTGAGCTAGTTCTCTGTATATGGACATTTTGGACTTGTCTGACATGTAGCTAGCTCTCTGTGCATGGATAATTTTGTCTGATCAGCCATGTAGCTAGATCTCAGTATATGGACACGTTGGACACATCTGCATTCAGCTAGAACACTGTATATAGAAATGTTACACTACCCTACGTTGTCACTAACTTTCTGTATATACACAAATTTGACTCATCTATCTTGTAGTTAGAACTCTGTATATGCAAATGTTGCACTACTGTGCAATGCAGCTAGCTCTCTCTATATGGAACTTTTGGACTCGTCTGACATGTAGCTGGCTTTCTGTACATGGATATGTTGGACTGATCTGCCATGTAGTTAGCTCTCAATATATGGAAACGTTGGCCACATCTGCCATGTAGCTAGATCTCTGTATATGGAAATGTTGCACTACTCTACCATGTTTCAAGCTCTCTTTATAGAGACAAGTTGAACTCATCTGCCTTGTATCTAGAACTCTTTATAGGGAAATGTTGCTATACCCTACCATGTAGCTAACTGTCTGTTTATAGACACGTTTGACTCATTTGCCTTGTAGCTAGAACTCTGTATATGGAAATGTTGCACTACACTGTCATGTAACTAGCTCTCTGTATATAGACAGAGTTGATCTTAACTGCCTTTTAGCTAGAATTCTGTAATATGGAAGTGATGCACAATGCTGCCATGAAGCTAGCTCTCTGTATACGGACATTTTGGACTCGTCTGCCATGTAGCTAGCTCTCTGTACATGGATATGTTGGACTGATCTGACAAGTAGGTTGTCGTTATTGTTGTTAAGTGCCTTCGAGTTGGTTCCGACCCATAGCAACCCTGTACAGGGATTCTGAGGCTGTAAATCTTTACGGGAGCAGAAAGCCCCATCTTTCTCCAGCAGAATGGCTGGTAGTTTCGAACAGCTGGCCTTAAGGTTCACAGCCCAATTCGTAACCACTACGCTACCATGCACTACTCTGCCATGCAGGTAGCTCTCTGTATATAGACAAGTTGGACTCATTTACCTTGTAGCTAGAACTCTGTATATGGAAATATTGCACTACCCTGCCATGTAGCTAGCTCTCTGTACATGGATATGTTGGATTCATCTGTCAGATAAGTAGCTCTCTGTATATTAACATAATGTGTTTGTCTGCCATGTAACTAACTCTAAGTATATGGACACATTGGACACATTTTCCATGTAGCTAGAACTCTGTATATTGACATGTTGGACTACTCTACCATGTAGATAGCTCTCAGTGTATGAACACTTTGGACTCATCTGCCATGTAGCTTGAATTCTGTATATGGAAATGATACACTACCCTGCAATGTACCAAGATCTCTGTGTATGGTCATATTGGACTCCTCTGACATGTAGCTAGCTTTCTATGCACGGATATTTTGGACTGATCTGCCATGTAGCTAGCTCTCAGTATAAGGACAGGTTGGACACACCTGCCATGTAGCTAGAACTCTGGATATGGAAATGATGCTCTAACCTGCCATGCAGTTAGCTTTCTGTATATAGACAAGTTGGACTCATCTGCCTTGTAGCTACAACTGTGAATATGGAAATGTTGCAGTAGCCTGCCATGAAACTATCTCTCTGTATATAGAGAAATTAGACTCTTTTGCCTTGTAGCTAGAACTCTGTATATGGAAATGTTGAACTACCCTGCCATGTAGCTAGCTCTCTGTATATAGACACGTTGGACTCATTTGCCTTGTAGTTAAAACTCTGAATATGGAAATATTGCACTCCTGTGCCATGTAGCTAGCTCTCTGTATATAGACATGTTGGGCGTATATGACTTTCAGCTAGAATTCTGTATATGGAAATTATGCACAACCCTGCCATGTAACTAGCTCTCTGTATATGGACAATTTGGACTCGTCTGCCATGTAACTCACACTCTGTACATGGATATGTTGGACTGCTCTAACAAGTAGGTAGCTCTCTGTATATGAACATATTGGACTTATCTGTCTTATAGCTAGTCCTCAATATTTGGACACGTTGGACAAATTTGCCATGTAGCTGGAACTCTGTATATGGACATGTTGGACTACTCTACCATGTAGCTAACTCTCAGTATATGAATACTTTGGACTCATCTTCCATGTAGCTTGAACTCTGTATATTGAAATGATGCACTACTCTGCCATGTAGCAAGCTCTCTGTATTTGGCCATATTGGACTCCTTTGACATGTAGCTAGCTCTCTGTGTATGGATATTTTGGACTGATCTGCCATGTACCTAGCTCTCAGTATATGGACACGTTGGAAACACCTGCCATGTAGCTAGAACTCTGTATATGGAAATGTTGCTCTATCCTGCCATGTAGTTAGCCCTCTGTATAAAGACTTGTAGCCACAACTGTGTATATGGATATGTTGCAGTACCATGGCATGTAGCTAGCTCTCTGTATATAGACAAGTTGGACTATTCTGCCTTGTAGATAGAACTCTGTATATGGAAATGTTGCACTACTCTGACATGTATCTAGCTCTTTGTATATGGACATTTTGGACTCATCTGCCATGAAGCTATCTATCTGTACATGGATATCTTGGACTGATCTTCCAAGTAGCAGCTCTCTGTATATGAACATCTTGGAATTGTCTGCATTTAGCTATCTCTCAATATATTGACATGTTGGACTACTCTGCCATGTAGCTAGCTCTCAGTATATGGACAGGTTGGACACATCTGGCATGTAGCTACAACTATGTATATGGAAACGTTGCACTACCCTGCCATTTAGCCAGCTCTCTGTATACGGACATGTTGGACTCATCTGCCATGTAGCTAGTACCGTGTATATGGACATGTTGGACTACCCGACCATGTAGCTAACACTGTATATAAAGAAGTTGGACTCATCTGTCTTTTAGCTAGAACTCTGTATATTGAAATGTTGCACTACCCTGCCATGTAACTAGCACTCTATATACAGACAAGTTGGACTCATCTGTCTAGTAGCTAGAACTCTGTATATGAAAATGTTGCACTAGCCTGTCATTTAACTAGCTCTCTATATATGGACATTTTGGACTCGTCTGCCATGTAGCTAGCTCTCTGTACATGGATATGTTGGACTGATCTGCCAAGTAGATAGCGCTCCTTATATGAACATATTGGACTTGTCTGCCATGCAGCTAGCTCTCAGTACATAGACGTGTTGGACTTATTTGCCTTGTATCTAGAAGTCTGTATATGGAAATGTTGCACTTCTCTGCCATGTAGCTAGCTCTCTGTATATGGACATATTGGACTCGTCTGCCATGAAGGTAGCTATCTGTACATGGATATTTTGGACTTATCCGCCATGTAGTTTGCTCTCAGTATATGGACATGTTGGACCCATCAGCATGTAGCTAGAACTCTGTATATAAAAATGTTGCACTACTCTGTCGTGTAACTAGCTCTCTGTATATAGACAAGTTGGACTCATCTGCCTTGTAGCTAGAACTCTGTATATGAAAATGTTGCTCTACCCTGTCATTTAACTAGCTCTCTGTATATGGACATTTTGGACTCATCTGCCACGTAGCTAGCTCTCTGTACATGGATATGTTGGACTCATCTGCCAAGTAGGTAGCTCTCTGTATATGAACATATTGGACTTGTGTGCCATGCAGCTAGCTCTCAGCCTATAGACAAGTTGGACTCATCTGCCTTGTATCTAGAACTCTGTATATGGAAATGTTGCACGACCCTACCATATAGCTAGCTATGAGTATATGAATATATTGGACTTGTCTGCCATGAAGCTAGTTCCCAGTATATGGACATGTTGGACTACCTGGACATGTACCTAGCTCTGTATATAGATAAGTTGGACTCATCTGCCTTGTAGCTAGAATGCTGTATATGGGAATATTGCTCTACCCTACCATGTAGCTGTCACTTTGTATACAGACAAGTTGGACTCATCGTCCATATAGCTATAACTCTGAATATGGAAATGTTGCAGTACCCTGCCATGTAGGTAGCTCTCTGTATATGAACATATTGGACTTGAATGACATGTAGTTAGCTCTCAGTATATTGACATATTGGACTCATAAGCCAGGTAGCTAATACCCTGTATATGGACATGTTGGACTACTCTGCCATGTAGATAGCTCTTAAGTATATGAAAACTTTGGACTTATGTGCCATGTAGCTTGAACTCTGTATATGGAAACGATGCACTTCTCTGCCATGTAGCTAGCTCTCTGTCTATGGACATTTTGGACTCGTCTGCTTTGTAATTAGCTCTCTGTACATGGATATGTTGGACTGATCTGGCAAGTAGGTAACTATCTGTATATGAACATATTGGACTTGTCTGCCATGTAACTATCTCTCAGTATATGGACAAATTGGACTCATCTGGCATGTAGCTAGTACCCTATATATGGACATGTTGGACTATTCTGCCATGTAGTTACCTCTCTGTTTCTAGACAAGTTGGAGTCATGTGACTTCTATCTAGAACTGTGTATATGGAAATGTTGCACTACCCTAACAGGTAGCTAGCTCTCTGTATACGGACATTATGGACTCGTCTGCCATGAAGGTGTCTCTCAGTCTATGGACATATTGGACTCATCTGTCTTGAAGCTAGAACTCTGTATATGGAAGTGTTGCACTACCCTGTCATGTAGCCAGTTCTCTGTATACGGACATTTTGGACTCATCTGCCATGTAGCTAACTCTCAGTACATGGATATGTTGGACTGATCTGCAAAGTAGGTAGGTCACTGTATATGAACATATTGGACTTCTCTGCCATGTAGTTAGCTCTCAGTATATATACAAGTTGGATTCATCGGTCTTGTAAATAGAACTCTGTATATGTAAATATTGCACTACCCTGCCATGTAGCTAGCTCTCTTTATATGGACATTTTGTACTCATCTCCCTTGTAGCTAGAACTCTGTATATGGAAACATTGCACTACCCTGCCATATAGCAAGCTCTCTGTATACGGACATTTTGGACTCATCTGCCATGAAGCTAGCTCTCAGTATATGGATATGTTGCACTGATCTGCCAAGTAGGTAGCTCTCCATAAATGAACATATTGGAGTTGTCACCATGTAGCTAGCTCTCAGTATATAAACAAGTTGGACTCATCACCTTGTAAATAAAACTCTGTATATGTATATTTTCTCCCATTTAGCTAGCTCCCAGTATATGAACCCAATGGACTCATATGCCATGTAACTAGTACACTTTATATGGACATGTTTTATTACTCTGCCATGTAGCTAGCTCTCTGTTTATAGACAAGTTGGACTCATTTGCCTTGTATCTAGAACTCTGGATATGGAAATGTTGGAGCACCCTGCCATGTAGCTTGCTCTCTGTATATGGACATATTGGACTCGTTTGACATTTAGCTATCTCTCTGTGCATGGATATGTTGGACTAATCTGCCAAGTAGGTAGCTCTCTGTATATGATCATATTGGCCTTGTCTGCTATGTAGCTACCTCTCAGTATATGGACATGTTGGACTCATCTGCCTTGCAGCTAGCACTCTGTATATGGACATGTTAGAATACTCTGCCATGTAGCTAGCTCTAAGTATATGTACACGTTGGAAACATCTGCCATGTAGCTAGAACTCTGTATATGGAAATGTTGCACTAAACTGTCAAGTAGCTTGCTCCCTGTATATGAACATATTTGATTCGTCTTCCATGTAGCAAGCTCTCAGTATATGGACATGTTGGACTCATCTGTCATGTAGCTAGTACCCTTTACATGGACATGTTGGACTATTCTGTCATGTAGCTAGCTCTCAGTAAATTTACACGTTGGACACATCTGCCATGTAGCTAGAACTTTGTATATGGAGATGTTGCACTACCCTGCCATGTACCTAGCTCTCTGTATATGAACATTTTGGACTTGTCTGCCATGGAACTTGTCTGCCCTGTAGATATTACCCTGTATATGGACATGTTGCACTAATCTGCCATGTAGCTAGCTCTCTGTATAAAGGCAAGTTGGAGTCATCTATCATTTAGCTTGATCTCTGTATATGAAAATGATATACTACTCTGTCATGTAGGTAGCTCTCAGTAAATAGACAAGTTGAACTCATCTGCCTTGTAGCTAAAACTCTGTATATGGAAATGTAGCACTACCCTGCCATGTATCAAGCTTTCTTTATATAGACAAGTTGATCTCATCTGCCATGTAGCTCGAACTCTGTATATGGAAATGTTGCACTACCCTGCCATATAGCTAGCTCTCTGTATATAATCAAGTTGGACTCATCTGTCTTGTAGCTAGAACTCTGTATTTGGAAATGTCGCACTACCCTGCTATGTAGTTATCTCTCTGTATGTAAACATTTTGGACTCGTCTGCCATGTAGCTAGCTCTCTGTAAATGGATATGTTGGACTGATCTGCCAAGTAGGTAGCTCTCTGTATACAAACATATTGGACTTGTCTGCCATGTAGCTAGCTCTCAGTATATAGACATGCTGGACTCATCTGCATTGTAGCTAGTATCCTATATTTGGACTTGTTGGACTACTCTCCCATGTTCCTAGGTCTCAGTATATGGATAAGTTGGACTCATTTGCCTTGACGATGGTACTCCGTATATGGAAATGTTGCACTACCCTGCCATATATGTAGCTCTCTGTATAGGAACTTATTGTTCTTGTCTGCCATGTAGCTAGCTCTCTGTCTATGGACATTTTGGACTTGTCTGCTTTGTAATTAGCTCTCTGTACGTGGATATGTTGGACTAATCTGCCAAGTAGATAGCTGTCTGTACATGAACGTATTGGACTTGTCTGCCATGTATCTAGCTCTTAGTATATGGACACATTGGAAGACCCTGCCATGTAGCTAGTACCCTGTATATGGACATGTTGGACGACTCTGCCATGTAACTAGCTGTCTGTTTATAGACAAGTTGGACTCATTTGCCTTGTATCTAGAACTCTGTATATGGAAATGTTGCACTACCCTGACATTTAGCTAGCTCTCTGTACACAGACGTTTTGGACACGTCTGCCATGATGCTAGCTGTCAGTACATGGACATATTGGACTCATCTTCCTTGTAGCTAGAAGTCTGTATATGGAAATGTTGCACTATCCTGCCATGTAGCCAGCTCTCTGTACATGGATATGTTTGACTGATTTGCTAAATAGATATCTCTGTGTATATGAACATATTAGACTTTTCTGCCATGCAGCTAGCTCTGTGTACATAGACAAGTTGGACACATCTGCCTTGTAGCTAGAACTCTGTATATGGAAATGTTGCACTACCCTGC
>NW_006409199.1:63509-66168 GCF_000296735.1 Chrysochloris asiatica | reverse complement strand
ACCCTGCCATGTAGATAGCTCTCTTTATATGGACATTTTGAACTCCTCTTCCATGTAGGTAGAATTTGTATATGGAAACGTTGAACTACCCTGCCATGTAGCCAGCTCTCTGTATACAGACATCTTGGATTCATCTACCATGTAGCTAGTACCTTGTGTATGGACATGTTAGACTACCCGGTCAGAAAACTAGCTCTTCATATAGACAAGATGGAATCATCTGTCTTTTAGTTAGAACTCTGTATATGGAAATGATTCACTACTCTGCCATAAAGCTAGCTCTCTGGATATGGACATTTTGTGCCATGTATGTTGCTCCCAGTATATGGACACATTGGACACATCAGCCATGAAGCTAGAAATATGTATAAAAAAATGTTGCACTACTCTGCCATGTAGCTTGCTCTGTATATAGACAAGTTGGACTCCTCTGCCTTGTAGCTAGAACTCTATATATGAAAATGTTGCACTACCCTGTCATTTAACTAGCTCTCTGTATATGGACAATTTGGACTCGTCTGCCATGTAGCTAGCTCTCTGTACATGGATATGTTGGACTGATCTGTCAAGTAGATAGCTCTCTGTATATGAACATATTGGACTTTTCTGACATGTAGCTAATTCTCAGTATATAGACAAGTTGGACTCATCTGCCTTATATCTAGAACACTGTATATGGAAATGTTGCACAACTCTGCCACGTAGCTAGCTCTCTGTATATGGACATTTTGGACTCATCTGCCAGGAAACTATCTCTCAGTATATGCACATATTGGACTCGTCTGCCTTTAAACTAGATCTGTGTATATGGAAATGTTGCTCTACCCTGCCATTAACCTAGTTCTCTTTATATTGACATTTTGGACTCATCTGCCTTGTCTCCTCTGTATAAGGAAATGTTGCAATATCCTGCCATGTAGCTATCTGTCTGTATATGGACATTTTGGACTCATCTGTTATGTAGCTAGCTCTCTGTACATGGATATGTTGGACTGATCTTCCAAGTAGGTAGCTCTCTGTATATGAACATATTAGACTTTTCTGCCATGTAGCTAGCTCTCAGTATATGGACATGTTGGACTCATCTGATATGTAGCTGGTACCCTGTGTATAGACATGCTGGACTACCCGGCCATGGAGCTAGTTCTATATATATACAGATGGACTCTTCTGCCGTTTAGCTAGAACGCTGTATATGGAAATGTTGCACTACCCTGCCATGTAGCTAGCACTTTGTATATAGACAAGTTGGACTCATCTTACTTGTAGCTAGAACTCCGTATAAGGATATGTTGCACAACCCTGCAATGTAGCTAGCACTATGTATATACACAAATTGGACTTATCTTCCTTGTAGCTAGAACTCTGTATAAGCAAATGTTGCATTATACTTCCATGTAGCTAGCTCTCTGTCTATGGACATTTTGGAGCTTTCTGCTTTGTAATTAGCTCTTTGTACATGGATATGTTGGACTGATCTGCCAAGTAGGTTTCTATCTGTATATGAACATATTGGACTTGTCTGACATGTAGCTAGTTCTCAGTATATTGACATGTTGGACTCATTAGCTAGGTAGCTAGGACTCTTTATATGGACATGTTGGACTACTCTGCCCTGTAGCTAGCTCTCAGTATATGAACACTTTGGACTCATCTGCCATGTAGCTTGAACTCTGTATATGGAAATGGTGCACTACCCTTCCATGTAACTAGCTCTCTGTCTATGGATATTTTGGAATCGTCTGCTTTGTAATTAGCTCTCTGTACATGGATATGTTGGCCTGATCTGCCAAGTAGGTAGCTATCTGTATATGAACATAGTTGACTTGTCATCCATGTAACTAGTTCTCAGTATATTGACAAATTGGATTCATCTGGCATGTAGCTCATACCCTGTATATGGACATGTTGTACTACTCTGACATGTAGCTAGCTCTCTCTTAATAGACAAGTTGGACTCATGTGTCTTGTATCTACAACTGTGTATATGGATATGTTGCACTACCCTGCCATGTAGCCATCTCTCTGTATATGGACATTTTGAACTCGTCTGCCATATAGTTAGTTCTCAGTACATGGATACATTGAACTGACATTCTATGTAGGTAGCTCTCTATTTATGAACATATTGGACTTGTCTGCCATGTAGCTACCTCTCATTATATAGACAAGTTGGACTCATGACCTTGTAAATAGAACTCTGTATATGGAAATGTTGCACTACCCTGACAGGTAGCTAGCTCTCTGTTTATGGACGTTTTGGACTCATCTGCCATGAAGCTATCTATCTGCCTATGGATATGTTGGACTGATCTGCCAAGTAGTAGCTCTCTGTATACGAACATATTGGAATTTTCTGACATGTAGCTAGCTTTCAATATATGGACATGCTGGACTATTCTGCATGTAGCTTGCGCTCAGTATATGGACATGTTGGACACATCTTCCATGTAGCTTGTTGTTGTTGTTGTTGTCGTCAGGTGCCATTGAGTCGGAACCGACTCATAGTGACCCCATGCACAGCAGAATGAAACAATGTTCGATCCTGGGCCAACCTCACTACCGCTGCCACACCCGAGTCCATCAATGATGCCACCTGGCTGATCCATCTCATTGGGGGTCTTCCTCTTTTTCTCTGACCCTCCACCCTACCCAGCAT
>NW_006409199.1:51880-60529 GCF_000296735.1 Chrysochloris asiatica | reverse complement strand
GGAAGTAGTTTGTCACTCTTTCTTCCTAGTCTGTCTTTGTTTTGTAGCTCATCTGAAACCTTTCCACCATGGGTGACCCTGCTGATTATTTAAAACACTGGTGGCATAGCCCTCAGAATCAAAGCAACTCAGACCACCACAGCACGACAGACAGACGAGTGGTGGCTGTTTGGTTTTATGTCTATACCGTGTATATGGACATGTAACTAGTACCGTGTATATGGACATGTTAGACTACCGGGCCATGTAGCTAACTTTGTATATAGACAAGTTGGATTAATCTGTCTTTTAGATAGAACTCTGTATATTGAAATGTTGCACTACCCTGCCAGGTAGCTAGCACTCTATATATAGACCAGTTAGACTCATGTTCCTTGTAGCTAGAACTCTGCATATAGAAACGTTGCAATACTATGCCATGGAGCTAGCTCTCTGGATTGGACATTTTGGACTTGTCTGCCATGTAGCTAACTGTCTGTGCATGGATATTTGTGACGGATCTTCCATTTAGGTTGCTCCCAGAATATGGACATGTTGAACACATCAGCCATGTAGCTAGGACTCTGTATATAGAAATGTTGCACTACTCTGCATTTAGCTAGCTCTCTATATAGACAAATTGGACTCCTCTGCCTTGTAGCTAGAATTCTGTATATGAAAATGTTGCACTACCCTGTCATTTAACTAGCTCTCTGTATATGGACATTTTGGACTTGTCTGCTATGTAGCTTGTCTCTCTGTACATGGATATGTTGGACTGATCTGCCAAGTAGGTCGCTCTCCTGATATGAACATATTGGACTTGTCTGCCATGTAGTTAGCTTTCAGTATATAGACGAGTTGGATTCATCTGTCTTGTGTCTAGAATTCTCTATATGGAAAAGTTGCACTACTCTGCCATGAAGCTAGCTCTATGTATATTGACATTTTGGACTCATCTGCCATGAAGCTAGCTCTCAGTATAGGACATGTTGGACTCATCTGCCTTGTAGCTAGATCTCCATATATGGAAACGTTGCACTACCCTGCCATGTTGCCAGCTCTCTGTATACGGACATTTTGGACTCATCTGCCATGAAGCTAACTCTCTGTACATGGATATGTTGGACTGATCTGCTAAGTACGTAGCTCTCTGTATATGCACATATTGTTCTTGTCTGCCATGTACCTAGTTCTCAGTATATGGACATGTTGGACTTTTCTGTCATATAGCTAGTACACTGTATATGAGCATGTTGCACTACCCGGCCATGAAACTATATCTGTATTTAGAGAAGTTGGACTCATCTGCCTTGTAACTAGAATGCTGTATATGGAAATTTTGCACTACCCTGCCATGTAGGTAGCACTTTATATATAGACAAGTTAGACTCATCTTCTTTGTAGCTAGAGCTCTGTATCAGGACATGTTGCCCTACCCTGCCACGTAGCTAGCTCTCTGTATATTGACATTTTGGACTCGTTTGCTATGTATTTAGCTCTCTGTACATGGATATGTTGGACTGATCTGCCAAGTAGGTAGCTTTCTTCATATGAACATATTGAACTTGTCTGACATGTAGGTAGCTCTTAGTATGTTGACATATTGGACTCATCTGCCTTGTAGCTAAAACTCTGTATATGGTATTGTTGCACTAACCTGCATTTAGCTAGCTCTCTGTATATGAACATATTAGACTTGTCAGCCATGTAGTTAGCTCTCAGTATATGGACACGTTGGAAACATCTGCCATGTTACTACAATTCTGTATATGGAAATGTTGCACTACCCTGCCATGTAGCTACCTCTCTGTATATAGTCAAGTAGGACTCCTCTAGCTTCTATCTAGATGTCTATATATGGAAATGTTGCACTACTCTGCCATGTAGATAGCTCTTTGTATATAGACAAGTTGCACTCATCTGCATTGTAGCTAGAACTCTGTATATGAAAATGTTTCACTACCCTGGCATGCATCTAGCTCTCTGTATATGGATATTTTGGACTCGTTTGACATATAGCTAGCTCTCTGTACATGAATATGTTGGACTGATCTTCCAAGTAGGTAGCTGTCTGTATATGGATATATTCGACTTGTCTGCCATATAGCTAGCTCTCAGTATATGGACATGTTGGACACTTCTGCCATGTAGCTAGAACTCTGTATATGGAAATGTTGCACTACCCTGCAATGTACCTAGCTCTCTGTATATGAACATATGGGACTTGTCTGCCATGTAGCTAGCTCTAAGGATATGCACACGTTGGACTCATGTGCCTTGTAGCTAGAATTCTGTATATGGAAATGTTGCATTACCCTGCCTTGTATTTAGCTCTCTATATATGGACATTTTGGACTTGTCTGCCATGTAGCTAGAAGTCTGTATATAGAAATGTTGCACTACCCTTCCACGTAGCTAGCTCTCTGTAAATGGACTTGTCTACCATGTAGCTAGCTCTCAGTATATGGACAAGTTGGACTCATCTGCTTTCAAGCTAGAACTCTGTATATGGAAATGGTGCACAATCCTGCAATGTAGCTAGCTCTCTGTATATGGACATTTTGGACTTGTCTGCCATGTAGCTACCTCTCTGTATATGAATATGTTGGACTGACCTTCAAAGTAGGTAGCTCTCTGCACATGAACATATTGGACTTGTGAATCATGTAGCTAACTCTCTTTATGTAGATAAGTTGGACTCATCTTCCTTGTAGCTAAATCTCTGCATATGGAGTAGTTGCACTACCCTGTCATGGACTCCTCTGCCATGTATCTAGTAACCTGTATATGAAAATGTTGCACTACACTGCCATGGAGCTAGCTCTCAGTATATGGACATTTTGGACTTGTTTTCACGTAGCTAGCTCTAAGTATATGGACAAGTTGGACACATCTGCCTTGTAGCTAGAAATCTGTACAAAGAAATGTTGCAGTCCCCTGCCATGTAACTAGCTTCCTGTATATAGACAAGTTGGACTCATTTGCCTTGTAACTACAACTCCGTATATGGAAATGTTGCACTACCCTGCCATGTAGTTAGGTCTATGTATATGGACTTGTTGGACACATCTGCCATGTAGCTAGAACACTGTATATGTAAATGTTGCACTACACTGCCATGGAGCTAGCTCTCTGTATATAAAAATATTGGACTTGTATACAGAGCTTGAACTCTGTATATGGAAATGTTGCACTACCCTGCCTTGTAGGTTGCTCTTGTATATGAACATATTGGACTTGTCTGCCTTGTAGCTAGCTCTCTGTACATGGATATGTTGGACTGATCTTCCAAGTAGTTACCTCTCTGTGTAAGAACATATTGCATTTGTCTGCCATATAGCTAGGACCCAGTATATGGATATGTTGGACTACTCTGCAATGCAGCTAGCTCTCAGTATATGAACACTTTGGTCTCATCTGCCATGTAGCTTGAACTCTTTATATGGAAATGATGCACTACACTGCCATGTAGCCAGCTCTCTGTATATGGACATTTTCGACTCATCTGTCATATAGCTAATACCCGGTATATGGATATGTTGAACTGATCTGTCATGTAGGCAGCTCTCAGTTTATTGACACGTTGGACACATCTGTCATGTATCTAGAACTCTGTATATTAAAATGTTGCACTACCCTGCCTTGTGGTTATCTCTCTATATATAGACAAGTTGTACTCATCTACCTCATAGCTAGAACTCTGTATATGGAAATGTTGCACTTCTCTGCCATGTAGCTTGCTCTCTGTATATGGATATTTTGGACTCGTCTGCCATGAAACATGCTCTCAGTATATGAACATATTGGATTCATCTGCCTTGTAGCTAGAACTCTGTATATGGAAATGTTGCACTTCTCTGCCATGTAGCTTGCTCTCTGTATATGGATATTTTGGACTCGTCTGCCATGAAACATGCTCTCAGTATATGAACATATTGGATTCATCTGCCTTGTAGCTAGAACTCTGTATATGGACACGTTGCACTAAACTGCCATTTAGCCAACTCTCTGTATATGGACATTTTGGATTTGTCTGCTATGTAGCTAGCTTTCTGTACATGGATATGTTGTATAGATCTGCCAAGGAGGTAGCTCTCTGTATATGAACATATTGGACATTTCTCCCGTGTAGCAAGCTCTCAGTATATAAACAAGTTGGACTCATCTGTACTGTAAGTAGAACTTTGTATATGGAAATGTTGCACTACCCTGCCATGTATCTAGCTCTCTTTATATTGACATTTTGGACTCATCTGCCTTGTAGCTAGAACTCTGTATGTGGAATGTTGCATTATGCTGCCATATCACTAATTTTCTGTATATGGACATTTTTGACTCATCTGACATGTAGTTGGCTGTCTATGCATGGATATTTTGGACTGAGCTGCCATGAAGTTAGCTCTCATTATATGGACACGTTGGATACATCTGCCATGTAGCTAGAACTCTGTATATGGAAATGTTTCACTACTCTGCCATGTAGATAGTTAGCTTCCTGTATATGAACATATTGGACTTGTCTGCCATAAAGCTAGCTCTCATTTTATGGACATGTTGGACTCATCTGCCATGTAGCTAGTTACCTGTATGTGGACATGTTGTACTACTCTGCCATGTAGCTAACTCTCAGTATATGGACACATCTGTCATATAGGTAGCTCTCAGTACATGGATATGTTGAACTGATCTTCCAAGTAGGTAGCTCTCTGTATATAAACATATTGGATTTGTCTGCCTTGTAGCTAAGTCACAGTATATGGACATGTTGGACTAATCTGCCATGCAGCTAGTACACTGTATATGAACATGTTGCACTACTGTGCCATGCAGCTAGATCTCTGTATATAGACAAAATTGACTCATCTGCCATGTATCTAGAACTCTGTATATGGAAATGTTGCACTACCCTGCCATGTAGCTAGCTGTCTCTATATGGACATTTTGGACTAATTTTACATTAAGCTAGCGCTCTGTGCATGGATATGTTGGACTGATCTTCCAAGTAGGTATCTCTCTCTATATGAACATATTGGACATTCTACCATGTAGCTAGCTCTCAGTATATAGACATGTTAGACTCATCTGCCGTGTAGCTACTACCCTGTATATAGACATATTTGACTACTCTGCCATGTAGCCAGCTCTCAGTATATGTACACCTGGGATTACATCTGCCATGTAGTTAGAACTCTGTATATGGACATGTTTGATTACTCTGCCATGTAGGTAGCTCTGTATGGATACATTGGACACATCTGTTATATGGCTAGATCTTTATATATGGAAATGTTGCAGTACACTGTTATGTAGCTAGTGCTTTGCATATGGACATTTTAGACTCGTCTAACATGAAGCTAGCTCTCTGTACATGGATATGTTAGACTGATCTGCCATGTAGTTTGCTCTCAGTATATGGACACTTTGGACACATCAGCCATGTAGCTCGAACTCTGTATATAAAAATGTTGCACTACTCTGTCATGTAGCTAGCTCTCTGTATATAGACAATTTGGACTCATCTGCCAAGAAGCTAGAACTCTTTATATGAAAATTTTGCACTACCGTGCCATTTAACTAGCTCTCTGTATATGGACATTTTGTAATCGTCTGCCATGTAGCTAGCTCTCTGTACATGAATATGTTGGACTGATCTGCCAAGTAGGTACCTCTCTGTATATGAACATATTGGACTTGTCTGACATGTAGCTACCACTCATTATATATACAAGTTGGACTCGTCTGCATTGCATCTATCACTCTGTATATAGAAATGTTGCACTACTCTACCATGTAGCTAGCTCTCTATATAAGGAAATTTTGGATTTGTCTGCCATGAAACTCGCACTCAGAATTTGGATATGTTGGGCTCATCTGCCCTGTAGCTAGAACTCTGTGTATGGAAATATTGCTCTACCCTGCCTTGTAGCTAGCTCTCTTTATATGGACATTTTGAACTCATCTGCCTTGTAGCTTGAACTCTGTATGTGGAAATGATGCAGTACTCTGCCATGTAGCTACCTCTCTTTCACTGGATATTTTGGACTCCTCTGCTTTGTAATTAGCTCTCTGTGCATGAATATGGACTGATCTGCCAAGTAGGTAGCTATCTTTATATGAACATATTGGACTTGTCAGCCATGTAACTAGCTCTCAGTATATGGACAAATTGGACTCAGCTGCCATGTAGCTAGTACCCTTTATATGGACATGTTGGACTTCTCTGCCACGTAGATAGTTCTCTGTTTCTAGACAAGTTGGACTCATGTGACTTGTATCTAGAACTGTGTATATGGAAATATTGCACTACCATGCCAAGTAGCTAGCTCTCTGTGTATGGACATTTTGGACTCATCTGCCATGTAGCTAGCTCTCAGTATATCAACATGTTTAAATCATTAGCCAGGGAGCTAGTCCTCTATATTTACACATGCTGTACTCATTTGCCATATAGTTAACTCTCAGTATATGGGCATGTTGGACTCATTAGCCAGGTAGCTAGTACTTCTTCTATGGACATGTTGGACTGATATGCCATGTAGCTAGATCACAGTATATTAACACTCTGGACTCATGTGCCATGTAGCTTGAACACTGTATTTGGAAATGATGCACTACTCGCCAGCAGCTAGCTCTCTGTATATAGACAAGTTGGACTCATCTGCCTTGTAGCTAGTACACTGTATATGAACATGTTAGACTACTCTGCCATGTAGGTAGCTCTCAGGATATGGACATGTTGGACACATCTGCCATGTAGCTAGAAGTCTGTATATGGAAATGTCGCACTACCATTCCATGTAGTTAGCTTTCTGTTTATAGACAAGTTGGACTCATCTGCATTGCAGCAAGAACTCTGTATATGGAAATATTGCACTACGCTGCCATGTAGCTAGATCTCTGTATATGGACATTTTGGATTCGTCTGCCATGTCACTAATTTTCTGTACATGGATATGTTGGACTGATCTGCCAAGTGGGTTTCTCTCTGTATATGAACATATTGGACTTGTCTGCCATGTAGCTAGCTCTATGTATGTATATTGACACGTTTGACACATCTGCCATGTAGCTAGAACTCTGTATATGGAAATGTTGCACTACCCTGCCATGTAGTTAGCTCTCTGTATATGAACATATTGGACTTATCTGCCATGTAGCTAGCTCTCAGTATATCAATATGTGGTAATCATTAGCCAGGGAGCTAGGCCTCTATATTTACACATGTTGTACTCATTTGTCATGTACTTAACTCTCAATATATGGACATGTCTGACTCATTAGCCATGGAGCTAGTACTCTTTATATGGACATGTTGGACTGATTTGCCAGGTAGCTAGATCCCAGTATATGAACACTCTGGACTTAAGTGCCATATAGCTTGAACTCTGTATAAGGAAATGATGCACTACTCTGCCAGAAGCTAGCTGTCTGTATTTAGACAAGTTGGACTCATCTTCCTTGTAGCTAGTACACTGTATATGGACATGTTGGACTACACTGCCATTTAGCTAACTCTCAGTATATGGACATGTTGGACTCATCTGCTATGCAGATAGTACCCTGTATATGGACATGTTGGACTGATCTGCCATGAAGGCAGCTCTCAGTGTATGAACATGTTGGACATAGCTGCCATGTTACTAGAATTCTGTATATGGAAATATTGCACTGCTCTGCCATGGAGTTAGATATCTGTATATAGACAAGTTGGATTCTTCTGCCTTGTAGTTAGAACACTGTATATGGACATTTTGGACTCATCTGCCATGTAGCCAGCTATCTATACATGGATACGATGGACTGATCTACCTAGTTGGTAGCTCTCTGCATATGAACATAATGGACTTCTCTGCCATGTAGTTAGCTCTCAGTATATGGACATGTTGGACTCATTAGTAAGGTAGCTAGACTCTTTATATGGACATGTTGGATTACTCTGCCATGTAGCTACCTCTCAGTATTTAGATAAGTTGGACTCATCTGTCTTGTGGCTTGAAATCTGTATATGGAAATGTTGCACTACTCTGCCATGCAGCTAGCTCTCAGTATATGGACAAGTTGGACATATCTGCCATGTATCTAGTATCCTGTATATAGGCATGTTGGACTCATCTGCCTTGTAGCTAGAACTTTGTATATGGAAATGTTGCTCTACCCTGCCATGTAGCTAGCTCTCTGTATATAGAGAAGTTGGACTCATCTGCCTTGTAGCTAGAACTCTGTATATGGAAATGTTTCACTACCCTGTCATGTAGCTAGCTCTCTGTATATGGACAATTTGGACTCGTCTTCCAAGTAGCTAGCTCTCTGTACATATATATGTTGGACTTATCTGCCAAGTAGGTAGCTCTCTGTATATGAACATATTGTACTTTTCTGACATGTTGCTAGCTTCCAGTATTTAGACAAGTTGGACTCATCTACCTTGTAGTTAGAACTCTGTGTATGGAAATGTTGCACTACTCAGCCAAATATCTAGCCCTCAATATATGGACACCTTGGACAAATCTACCATGTAACTAGAACTCTGTATTTGGAAATGATTCACTAAACTGCCATGTAGCTAGCTCTCTGGATATGAACATATTGGACTTGTCTGCCATGTAGCTAGCTCTCAGTATATGGACATGTTGGATTCATCTGCCATGTAGCTAGTTCCCTGTATAT
>NW_006409199.1:45640-51780 GCF_000296735.1 Chrysochloris asiatica | reverse complement strand
ATATGGACATGTTGGATTCATCTGCCATGTAGCTAGTTCCCTGTATATGGACATGTTGGACTACTATGCCATGTAGCTAGCTCTCAGTATATGGGCACGATGGACACATTTGCATGGAGCTGCAAAACTGTATATGAAAATGTTGCAATAAACTGCCATATAGCTAGCTCTCTGTATATAGACAAGTTGGATTCAACTGCCTTGTAGCTAGAACTCTGTGTATAGAAATGTTGCACAACTCTGCCATGTAGCTAGCTCTCTGTATATGGAAATTTTTGACTCGTCTGCCATGAAGCTATCTCTCTGTATATGGATATGTTGGACTGATCTGCAAAGTATGTAGCTCTCTGTATATGAACATATTAAACTTGTCTGCCTTGTATATAGCTCTCAGTATATGGAAATGCTACACTACCCTGCCATGTATATGAACATGTTGGACTGCCATATTGCTAGCTCTCCGTATATATACAAGTTGTATTGATCTTTCTTGTAGCTAGAACATTGTATATGGAAATGTTGTACAACTCAGCCATGTAGCTAGCTCTCTATATATTGACTTTTTTGACTCCTTGGCCATGAAGCTATCTCTCTATATATGGATATGTTGGACTGATTTGCAAATACGTAGTTCTCTGTATATGAACATATTGTACTTGTCTGCCAGGCAACTAGCTCTCAGTATATAGAGAAGTTGGACTCATCTGCCTTGTAACTAGAAATCTGTATATGGAAATGTTGTACAACTCTGCCAAGTAGTTATCTCTCTGTATATGGACATTTTGGACTTGTCTGCCATGTAGCTAGCTCTCTGTACATGGATATGTTGGATAGATTTGCCAAGCAGTTACCTCTCTGTATATGAACATATTGGATATGTCTCCCATGTAGCTAGCTCTCAGTATACGTACATGTTGGACTCATCTGCCATGTAGCTAGTGCCTTGTACATGGACGTGTTGGAAAAGTCTGCCATGTAGCTACCTCTCAGTATATGCACACGTTGGACACATTTGCCATGTAGCTAGACCTCTGTATATGGATATGTTGCACGACCCTGCCATATATCTAGCTCTCGGTATATGAGCATATTGGACTTGTCTTCCATGTAGCTAGCGCTCCGTATTTGGACATGTTGGACTCATCTGCCAAGTAGTTAGTACCCTGTATATGCACATGTAGGACTACTCTGCCATGGAGCTTGTACTCATTATATGAATATGTTGTACTCATCTGCCATGTAGCTAGTACCTTGTATATGCACATATTGGACAACTCTGCCATGTAGTAAGCCTCTGTATATGGATATGTTGGACTCATCTGCCATGTAGCTAGTACCCTGTACAAAGAAATGTTGGACTACTCTGCCATGTAGCTAGCTCACTGTACATGGATATGTTGGACTGATATGCCAAGAATGTAGCTCTCTGTATATGAACATATTGGATCCGTCTGCCATGTAGCTAGCTCTCAGTATATGGAAATGTAATACTACCATGCCATGTAGCTAGCTCTCTGTATATGCACATATTGGACTTGTCTTCCATGTAGCTAGCTCTCAGTATATGGATATGTTGGACTCATCTGTCATGGACACATCTCATGTGTCATGGACACATCTGCTTGTAGCTAGAACTCTGTATATGGAATATAGCACTACCCTGTCATGTAGCTAGCTCTCTGTAAATGGACATTTAGAATTCATCTGCCATATAGCTAGCTCTCTGAACATGGATATGTAGTAATGCTCTGCCAAGTAGTTACCTCTTTGTATATGAACATATTGGATGATGGATTCATCTGTCACGTAGCTAGTACCCTGTACATGGACATGTTGGACAAGTCTGCCATGTAGCTAGCTCTCAGTATATGGACACATTGGACACATCTGCCATGTAACTAGAACTCTGTTTATGGAATTGTTGCACTACCCTGCCATACAGCTAGCTCTCTGTATATGAAAATATTGGCCCTGTCTTCCATGTATCTAGATCTCAGTATTTTGACATGTTGGACTCATCTGTCAAGTAGTTAGTACACTGTATATGCACATGTTGGACTACTCTGCCATGTAGTAAGCTCTCTGTATATGGATATGTTGGACTCATCTGCCATGTAGCTAGTACCCTGTACTAGGAAATGTTGGACTACTCTGCCATATAGCTTGCTCTCTATACATGGATACGTTGGACTGATCTGCCAAGTATGTAGATCTCTGTATATGAATATATATGGATATGTTGGAATACTTTGCCATGTAACTTGCTCTCACTATATGGACACGTTGGACACATCTGCTTGTAGCTAGAACTCTGTGTATTGAAATATAGCACTATATATTGACACATTTGACACATCTGCCATGTAGCTAGAATTCTGTATATGGAAATGTTGCATTACCCTGCCATGTAGTTATCGCTCTGTATATACCCAAGTTGGACTCATCTGCCTTTTAATTAGAACTCTGTATATGGTAATGTTGCACTATCCTTCCATGGAGCTAGCTCTCTGTATATGAACATATTGAACATGTCTGCCATGTAGCTAGCTCTCAGTATATTGACATGTTGGACCCATTAGCCAGGGAGCTAGTCCTCTATATACACATATGTTGTATTCATTTGCCATGTAGTTAATTCTGAATATATGGACATCTTGGAATCATTAGCCAGGTAACTAATACTCTTTATATGGACATGTTGGACTGATCTGCCATGTAGCTAGCTCTCAGTATATGAAAACTGTGGACTCATGTGCCATGTAGCTCGAACTCTGTATATGGAAATGATGCAGTTTTCTGCCATGCAGATAGATCTCTGTACATATACAAGTTGGACTCATCTGCCTTGTAGCTAATGCACTGTATATGGACATGTTGGAATACTCTGCCATGTAGCTAGCTCTCAGTATATGTACATGTTGGACTCATCTGCCATGTAGATAGTACCTTGTATATGTACATGTTGAACTGATCTGCTATGTAGGTAGCTCTCAGTGTATGCACACGTTGGACATATCTGCCATGTCACTAGAACTCTGTATATGGAAATGTTGCACTACTCAGGCATGTAGTTACCTCTATGTATATAGACAAGTTGGATTCTTCTGCCTTGAAGCTAACACACTGTATATGGACATTTTGGACTCGTCTGACATGTAGCTAGCTCTCTAAACAAGGATATGATGGACAGATCTACCAAGTAGGTAGCTCTCTGCATATGAACATATTGGACTTGTCTGCAATGTAGATAGTTCTCAGTATATGGTCATATTGGTGTCATTAGCCAGGTAGCTAGTACTCTTTATATGGACATGTTGGACTAATCTGCCATGTAGCTAGCTCTCAGTATATGAACACTATGGACTCATGTGCCATGTAGCTTGAACTCTGCCATGTAGCTATCTCCCTGTATATAGACTAGTTGGACTCATCTGTTTGTAGCTAGTACACTGTATATGGACATGTTGGATTACTCTGCTATTTAGCTAGCTCTCTGTATACTGACATTTTGGACTCAACTGCCATGTAGCTATCTTCAGTATACGGACATTTTTGACTTGTCTGTCATGAAGCTATCTCTCTGTATATGGATATGTTGGACTGATGTGCAAAGTACATAGCTCTCTGTATATGAACATATTTTACTTGTCTGCCAGGTAACTAGCTCTCATTATATAGACAAGTTGGACTCATTTACCTTGTAGCTAGAACTCTGTATATGGAAATGTTGCACTACCCTGGCATGTAGCTAAGTCTCTGTATATGGACATTTTGGATTCGTCTGCCATGTAGCTAGCTCTCTCTACATGGATATGTTGGACTGATTTGCCAAGTAGGTAGCTCTCTGTATATGACCATTTTGGACTTTTCTGCCGTATGGCTAACTCTCAGTATATGGACTCATGGGTCACATCTGCCATGTAGCTAGTACTCTGTATATGGAAATGTTGCACTACCCTGCTATGTAATTAGCTCTCTGTATATAGAAAAGTTGGACTCATCTGCCTTATAGCTAGAACTCTGTATATAGTATTGTTGCACTACCCTGCCATGTAGCTAGCTCTCTGTATATGAACATATTGGACTTGACTGTCATGTAGCTGGCTCTCAGAATACCGACATGTTGGACTCCTTAGCCAGGGAGCTAGTCCTCTATATATACACTTGTTGGAGTCATTTGCCATGTAGTTAACTCTCAGAATATGGAAATGTTGGTCTCATTAGCCAGGTAGCTAGTACTCTTTACATGAACATGTTGGACTGATCTACCATGTATATCAAAATTTTGTACTCATCTGCCATGTAGCTACCTTTAGTATATGAACATGTTGGACTCATCTGCCATGTAGATAGTACCCTGTATATGGACACGTTGGGTACATATGCCATGTAGCTAGAACTCTGTATATGGAAATGTTGCCATGTAGTTAGCTCTCTGTATATACACAAGTTGGATTCCTCTGCCTTGTAGCTAACACTCTGTATATGGACATTTTGTACTCCTCTGCCATGTAGCTAGCTATCTGTACATGGATATGATGGACTGACCTTCCAAGTAGGTAGCTCCCTGCATATGAACCTATTTGACTTGTCTGCCATGTAGCTAGCTCTCAGTATATGGACATGTTGGACTCATTAGGCAGGTAGCCAGTACTTTTTACATGGACATGTTGGACTGATCTGCCATGTAAGTAGCTCTCATGATATGAACACTTTGGACTCATGTGCCATGTAGCTTGAACTCTGTATATGGAAATGATGCACAACTTTGCCATATAGCTACCTCTCAGTATATAGACTTGTTGAACTCATCTGACTTGTAGCTACAACTCTGTATATGGGAATGTTGTACTATCTTGACATGTAGCTAGCTCTCTGTGTATGAACAAATTGGACTTGACTGTCATGTAGCTATCTCTCTGTACATATATATGTTGGACTGATCTGCCAAGTAGGTAGCTCTCTGTATATGAACATATTGGACTTATCTGCCATGTACCTACCTCTCTGTATAAGGACACGTTGGACTCATTAGCCAGGTAGCTAGAAATATTTATATGGACATGTTGTAATACTCTGCCATGTAGCTAGCTCTCTGTACATGGATATATTGGACTGATCTGCCAAGTAGGTAGCTCCTGTGTATGAACATATTGGATTCATCTGCCATGTAGCTAGCTAGCTCTCAGTACATGGAAATATTGCACTTCCTTGCCGTATAGCTAACTCTCTGTATATGAACATATTGAACTTGTCTTCCATGTAGCTAGCTCTCAGTATATGGACTTGTTGGACTCTTTTGCCATTTAGCTAGTACCCTTTATATGGAAATGATGGAGTACACTGCCATGTAGCTTGCTCTCAGTATATGTACACGTTGGACACATTTACCATGTCTCTAGAACTCTGTATATGGAATTGTTGTACCACTCTGCCATGTAGCTAGCTCTCTGTATATAGACAAGTTGGAATCATCTGCCTTGTACCAGGAATTCTGTATATAAAAATGTTGCACTATCCTGCCAAGTAGGTAGTTCCTATATATGGACATATTGGATTCGTCTGCCATGTAGCTAGCTCTCGGTACATGGATATGTTGGACTGATCTGCCAAGTCATTAGCTCTCTGTATATGAACGTATTGAACTTGTCTGCCATGTAGCTAGCTCTCAGTGTACGTACACATTGTAATAATCTGCAAAGAACCTTGCTCTCAGAATGTAGACACGTTGGACACATCTTCCTTGTAGCTACAAATCTGTATATGGAAATGTTGCGCTACTCTGCCTGGTAGTTAGCTCTCTGTACATAGAAGAGTTGGACTCATTTGCCTTGTAGCTAGAACTCTGTACATGGAAATGTTGCACATCCCCGCCATATAGCTAACTCTCTTTATATAGAGAAGTTGGATTCAACTGCCTTGTAGCTAGAACTCTGAATATGGAAATGTTGCACAACTATACCATGTAGCTAGCTCTCTGTATATGGACATGTTGGACTCATCTGCCACTTAGCTAGTATCCTGTATATGGACATGTTGGAGTTCTCTGCCATGTAGCTTGCTCTCAGTATATGGACATGTTGGACATAGCTGCCATGTCGCTAGAACTCTGTATAAGGAAATGTTGCACTACTCTGCCA
>NW_006409199.1:28070-45025 GCF_000296735.1 Chrysochloris asiatica | reverse complement strand
TGTAGCTAGCTCTCTATACATGTATATGATGGAATGATCTACCAAGTAGGTAGCTCTCTGCATATGAACATATTGGACTTGTCTGCCATGTAGCTAGCTCTCAGTATATGGACATGTTGGACTCATGAGCCAGGTAGCTAGTATTCTTTATAGGAACATGTTTGACTACACTGCCATGTAGCTAGCTCTCAGTATATGGACACATTGGACACATCTGCCTTGTAGCTAGTACACTGTATATGGACATTTTGGATTCATCTGACTTGTAGCTAGAACTCTGTATATGGAAATGTTGAACTACCCTGGCATGTAGCTAGCTCTCTGTATATGGACATTTTGGATTTGTCTGCCATATAGCATGCTCTCTGTACATGGATATGTTTCACTGATTTGCCAAGTAGGTAACTCTCTGTATATGAACATATTGGACTTCTCTGCCATATAGCATGCTCTCTGTACATGGATATGTTGCATTGATTTGCCAAGTAGGTAACTCTCTGTATATGAACATATTGGACTTCTCTGCTAGCTCTCAGTATATTGACACGTTTGACACATCTGCCATGTAGCTAGAACTCTGTATATGGAAATGTTGAACTACCCTGCCATGTAGTTAGCTCTCTGTATATAGTCAAGTTGGACTAATCTGCCTTGTAACTAGAACTCTGTATATGGAAATTTTGCACTACCCTGCCATGTTGCTAGCTCTCAGTATATCAACATGTTGGATTCATTAGCCAGGGAGTTAGTCCTCTATATATACAAATGTAGGACTCATGTGAAATGTAGTAAACTCTCATAATATGGAAATGTTGGTCTCATTAGTCAGGTAGCTAGTACTCTTTGCAAGCACATGTTGGACTGATCTGCCATGTAGCAAGATCTCAGTATATGAACACTTTGGACTTCTGTGTCAAGTAGCTTGAACTCTGTATATGGAAATGATGCACTACTCTGCCATATAGCTAGATCTCTGTATATAGACATTTTGGACTCCATTGCCATGTAGCTACATTCAGTATATGGACATGATGGACTCATTTGCCATGTAGATAGTACCCTGTATATGGACATGTTGGACTGATCTGCCATGAAGGTAGTTCTCAGTATATGGACACGTTGGACACATCTGCCATGTAGCTAGAACTCTGTATATGGAAGTGTTTCACTACTCTGTCATGTAGTTAGCTCCCTATATATAGACAATTTGGATTTCTATGCCTTGTAGCTAGAACACTGTATATAAACATTTTGGACTCATCTGCCATGTAGCTAGCTCTCAGTATATGGACAAGTTGGACACATTAGCCAGGTCGCTAGTACTCTTTATAAGGACATGTTGAGCTACTCTGCCATGTAGCTAGCTCTCAGTATATGAACACTTTGAACTCATCTGCCATGTACCTTGAACTCTGTATATGGAAATGATGCACTACTCTGCCATGTAGCTAGCTCTCAGTATATGGACACATTGGACACATCTGCCTTGAAGCTACTACCTGTATATGGACATGTTGAACTACGCTGCCATGTAGCTAGTTCTCAGTATATGGACATGTTAGACTCAATATCCTGGTAGCTAGTACTCTTAATATGGACATGTTGGACTACTCTGCCATGTAGGTACCTCTCAGTATATAGACAAGTTGAGCTCATCGGCCCTGTAGCTAGAACTCTGCCATATAGCTAGCTCTCAGTATATGGACACATTGGACACATCTGGCTTGTAGCTAGTACCCTGTGTATGTACATTTTTGATTCATCTGACTTGTACCTAGAGCTCTGCATACGGAAATGTTGAACTACCATGGCATCTAGCTACGCTGCCATGTAGCCAGATCTCTGTATATGAACAATTTGGACTCGTCTGCCATGTAGTTAGCTCTTTGTTCATATATATGTTGGACTGGTCTGCAAAGTAGGTAGCTCTCTGTATATGAACATATTGGACTTGTTTGACATCTAGCTAGCTCTCAGTATAAGGACACATTGGATTCATTAGCCAGGTACTATTACTATTTATATGGACATGTTGGACTAATCTGTCTTGTAGCTAGCTCTCTGTACATGGATATGTTGGATTGATCTGCCAAGGGGGTAGCTCTCTGTATATGAACATATTGGACTTGTCTGCCATGTAGCTAGTTCTCATTATATGGACATGTTGGAAACATCTGCCATGTAGCTAGAACTCTGTATATGGAAATGCTTCACTACTCTGCCGTATAGCTAGCTCTTTGTATATAGACAAGTTGGACCCATCTACCATGTAGCCTGAACTCTGTATATGGTCGTTTTGGACTTGTCTGCTATTTATCTACCTAACTGTAAATGTATATGTTGGACGGATCTGCCAAGTAGGTAACTCTCTGTATATGAATATATTGGAATTGTCTGACATGTAGCTAGCTCTCAATATATGGACATGTTGGACTCATTAGCCATGTATCTAGTACCCTGTATATGGACATGTTGCACTATTCTGCCATGTAGATAGCTCTCTGTTTATGGACATTTTCGATTTGTCTGCCATGTAGATAGCTCTCTGTATATGGATACGTTGGACTGATGTACAAAGTAGATCTACTGAGAGCTACCTACCTGACAGATCAGTCTAAAATATCCATGCAGAGAGAGCTAGTGAGATGTCAGACGAGTCAAGAATGTCCATATACAGACAGCAAGCTCCAAGGCAGGGTAGTGAACATTTCCATGTTCTGAGTTCTAGCCACAAGGCGCATGAATCCAACTTGTCTATATAGAGAGAACTTGCTATATGGCAGAGTAGTGCATCATTTTCATACACAGAGTTCAAGCTACAAGGCAGATGAGTCCAAGGTGTTCATATACTGAGAGCTAGCTACATGGCAGTGTAGTCGAACATGTCCATATAAAGAGTAATAGCTACCTTGCTATTGAGTTCAACATGTCCATATACTGAGAGCTAGCTACATGGCAGAGTAGTGCGTTATTTCCATATACAGAAAGTTAAAGCTACATGGCAGATAAATCCAAAGTATTCATATAATGAGAGCTAGCTACATGACAGAGTAGTCCAATGTGTCCATATAAAGAGTAATAGCTACCTGGCTAATGAGTCTGACATGTCCATATATTGAGAGCTAGCTACATGACAGACAAGTCCAATATGTTCATATACAGATAGTTAAGTACTTGGCAGGTCAGTCCAACATATCCATGTACAGAGAGCTAGCTACATGGCAGACAAGTATAAAATGTCCATATACACAGAGCTAGCTACATGGCAGTGTAGACAAACATTTCCATATATAGAGTTTTAGCTACAAGGTTGATGAGTCCAACTTGTCTATATACAGATAAGGGTATTAGCTATCAGGCTAATTAACACAATGTGTCCATATATTGAGAGCTAGCTACATGGCAGGAAAATCCAATATGTTCATATACGTAGAGCTACCTACTTGGCAGATCAATCAAACATATCCATGTACAGAGAGCTAACTACATGGCAGGCAAGTCCAAATGTACATATACAGAGACCTAGCTACATGGCAGGATAGTGCAACATTTCCATATACAGACTTCTAACTGCAAGGCAGATGAGTCCAACTTGTCTATATACAGAGCTAGATACATGGCCGGGTAGTCCAACATTTCCATATACAGGGTACTAGCTACATGGCAGATGAGTCCAACATGCACATGTACTCTGAGATAGCTACATGGCAGACAAGTTCAATATGTTCATATACAGAGAGCTACCTACTTGTAAAATCATTGCAACATATCCATGTACACAGATCAAGCTACATGGCAGACGAGTCCAAAATGTCCATATACAGAGAGCAAACAAAATGGCAGAGTTATGCTTTGTTTCCATATACTGAGTTCAGTTTACATGGCAGATGAGTCTAAATTGTTCATATACTGAGATCTAGCTACATGTCAACCTAGGCCAACATGTCCATATAAAAAGGACTCACTACATGGATAATGAGTCCAACATGTCCATATGATGAGAGCTAGCTTCATGGCAAAGAAGTCAAGCATGTTCATATACAGTTAGCTACATACTTGGCAGATCAGTCCAACATATCCCTGTACAGAGAGCTAGCTACATGGAAGATGAGTCCAAAGTGTCCATATACAGAGAGCTAGCTACATGGCTGAGTAGTCCAAAGTGACCATATACAGAGTTCTAGGTACATGGCATATGTGTCCAACGTGTCCATATACTGAGAGCTAGCTACATGGCAGAGTAGTCCAACATGTGCATATATAGAGTTCTAGCCACCAGGCAGATGAGTCCAACTTGTCTATATATAGAGAGCTAGCTACATAGCAGAGTAGTGCATCATATACCTACACAGAGTTCAAGCTACAAGGCAGATAAGAACAAAATGTTCATTTACTGAGAGCTAGCAACATGGCAGAGTAGTCCAACATGACCATATAAAGAGTACTATCTACTTAGCTAATGAGTACGACATGTCCATATATTGAGAGCTAGCTACATGGAAGACAAGTTCAATATGTTCATATACAAATAGCTATGTACTTGGCAGATCAGTCCAACATATCCATGTACAGAGAGCTAGCTACATGGCAGACAAGTACAAATTGTCCATATACAGAGAGCTAGCTACATGGCAGTGTAGTCCAACATTTCCATATATAGAGTTCTAGCTACAAGGCAGGTGAGTCCAACTTTTGTATATACAGACAAGGGAACTAACTACCAGGCTAATTAATTCAATGTGTCCATATATTGAGAGCTATCTACAAGTCAGAAAAATCCAATATGTTCATATACAGAGAGCTACCTACTTGGAAGGTCATTCCAACATATCCATGTACAGAGAGCTAGCTACATGGCAGGCGAGTCCAAAATGTCCATATATAGAGAGCTAGATACATGGCAGGGTAGTGCAACATTTCCATACTCAGAGTTCTAACTACAAGGCAGATGAGTCCAACTTGTCTATGTACAGAGTTAGCTACATGACCGGGTAGTCCAACATTTCCATATACAGGGTATTAGCTACATGGCAGATGAGTCCAACATGCACATATACTAGAGAGACAGCTACATGGAAAACAAGTCCAATATGTTCCTATATAGACAGCTACCTACTTGGAAGATGAGTCCAACATATCCATGTACAGAGAGCTAGCTTCATGGCAGATGAGTCCAAAATGTCCATATAGAGAGAACCAGCCACATTGCAGGATTTTGCAACATTTCCATATACAGGGTTCTAGCTAAAAGACAGATGAGTCCAACTTGTTTATATACAGATAGCTAGGTACATGGCAGAGTATTGCAACATTTCCATATACCGAGTTCTAGCTACATGGCTGATGTGTCCAACATGTTCATATACTGGGAGTTACCTACAAGGTAGATCAGTCTAAAATATCCATACACAGAGAGCTAGATACAAAGCAGATGAGTCCAAAATGTCCAAATACAGAATGCTAGCTACTTGGCAGAGTAATGCATCTTTTCCATATACAGAGTTCAGTTTACATGGCAGATAAGTACAAAGTGTTCATATACTGAGAGCTAGCTACATGGCAGCCTGGGCCAATATGTCCATATAAAAAGCACTCGCTACTTGGCCAATAAGTCCAACGTATCCATATACTGTGAGCTAGCTACATAGGAGACAAGTCAAATATGTTCATATACAGATAGCTACCTACTTGGCAGACCAGTCCAACACAACCATGTACAGAGAGTTAGCTACATGGAAGACAAGTCCAAATTGTCCATATACAGAGAGATAGATACATGGCAGGGAAGTGCAACATTTCCAAATAAAGAGTTCTGTCTACATGGCAGATGTGTCCAATGTTTCCATAAACTGAGAGCTAGGAATAAGCAGAGTAGTCCAACATGTCGATATACAGGGTACAAGCTACATGCCAGATGAGTCCATCATGTCAATATACTGAGAGCTAGCTACATGGCAGAAAAATCCAATATGTTCATATACAGAGAGCTCCCTACTTGACAGATCAATCCAACATATCCATGTACAGAGAGTTAGCTACATGGCAGAAGAGTCCAAAATGTCCATATACAGAAAGCTAGATACATGGCACAGTAGTGCAACATTTCCTAATACAGTGTTCTAGCTACATGGCAGATGTGTCCAACGTGTCCATATAATGAGAGCTACCTAGAAGAAGAGTAGTCCAACATGTCCATATACAGGATACTAACTACATGGCAGATGAGTCCAGCTTAGTCATATACTAAGAGTCAGCTATATGGCAGACAAGTCCAATATGTTCATATAGAGAGAGCTACCTACTTGGCAGATCAGTGCAACATATCCATGTACAGAGAGCTAAATACATGGCAGAGGAGTCCAAAATGTCCATATATAGAGAGCTAGCTACATTGCAGGGTAGTGCAACATTTGCATATACAGAGTTCTAGCTACAAGGCAGATGAGTCCAACTTGTCTTTATACAGAGAGCTAGATACATGACAGAGTAGTGCAACATTTCCATATATGAAATTCTAGCTACATGGCTGAGGTGTCAAACATGTCCATATACTGAGAGCTAGCTACATGGCAGATCAGTCTAAAATATCCATGCACAGAGAGCTTGATACATGGCACACGAATCTAAAATAACCATATAAAGAGAGCTACCTACATGGCAGAGTAATGCATCCTTGCCATATACTGAGATCAGGCTACATGGCAGATGAGTACAAAGTGTTCATATACTGAGAGCTAGCTATATGGCAGAGTAGGCCAACATGTCCATATAAAAAGTACTCTATACTTGGCTAATGAGTCCAGTGTGTCCATATACTGCAAACTAGCTACATGGCAGAGAAGTCAAACATTTTCTTATACAGATAGCTAACTACTTGGCAGATCAGCCCAAAATATCCCTGTACAGAGAGCTAGCTACATGGCAGACGAGTCCAAAATGTCCCTATACAGAGAGATAGCTACATGGCAGTGTAGTGCAACATTTTCAAATAAAGAGTTCTATTTACAAGGCAGATGTGTCCAACATGTCCATAAAGTGAGATCTAGGAACAAGCAGAATAGTCCAACATGTCCATATACAAGGTACAAGCCACATGCCAGAAGAGACCAAAATTTTCATATACTGAGAGCTAGCTACATGTCAGACAAGTCCAATATGTTCATGCACATAGAGCAACCTACTTGGCAGATCAGTCCAACATAGCAGTGTACAGAGAGTTAGCTACATGGCAGGGTAGTGCAACATTTCTATACAGAGAGTTCTAGTTACAAGGCAGATGAGTCCAACTTGTCTATATACTGAGAGGTAGCTACATGGCAGACAAGTCCCATATGTTCATATACAGAGAGCTAACTACTTGGCATATCATTCCAACATATCCATGTACAAAGAGTTAGCTACATGGCAGACGAGTCCAAAATGTCCATATACAGAGAGCTAACTACATCGCAGAGTAATGCAACATTTCCATACACAGAGTTCTAGCTACTAGACAGATGAGTGCAACATGCCCATTTCCTGAGAGCTGGCTTTAAGGCAGACGAGTCCAACATGTCCAAATACTGAGAGCTAGCTACATGGCAGTGTAATGCAGCATTTCCATATACAGTGTTCTAGCTACAAGGCAGATGAGTCCAAGATGTCCATTTACTGAGAGCTAGCTACATGGCATACAAGTCTAATATGTTCATGTACAGAGAGCTATCTACATGCCAGGGTAGGGCAACATTTCCATATACAGAGTTGTAGCTACATGGCAGATGTATCCAATGTGTCCATATACTGAGAGCTAGCTACATGGCAGAGTACTACAACATGTCCATATACAGGGCACTAGATACAGGGCAGAGAGGTCCAATATGTTCATACACAGAGCATTAGCTTCTTGGCAGATCAGTCCAACATATCCATGTTCAGAGAACTAGCTGCATGGCAGAGTTCTGCAACATTTCCATGTATTGTGTTCTAGCTACATGACAGACGAATCCAAAATGTCCATATACAGAAAGCTAGCTACATGGCAGGGCAGTGAAACCTTTCCATATACAGTGTTCTATCTACAAGGCAGTTGAGTCAAAAATGCCCATGCACAGAGAGTAAGTTTCATGTCGGATGATTCCAAAATATCCATATACAGAGAGCTAGCTAACTGGCAGAGAAGTGCAAAATTTCCATATACAGAGTTCTAGCTACATGGAAGATATGTTTAACTTGTCCATATACAGAGAGCTACCTATTTGGAAGATCTGTCCAACATATCCATGTACAGACAGCTAGCTACATGGCAGACAAGTCCAAAATGTCCATATAGAGAGAGCTAGCTACATGTCAGGGTAGTGCAACATTTCCTTATACAGAGCTCTAGCTACAAGGAAGATGAGTCTAAAATGTCCATATACAGAGAGCTAGCTACATGGCAGATTAGTTCAACATTTCCATGTACAGTGTTCTAGCTACAAGGCAGATGAATCCAAGATGTCCATATACTGAGAGTTAGCTACATGGCAGACGAGACCAAAATGTCCATATACAGATAGCTAGCTACATGGCAGTGTAGTGCAACCTTTCCATATACAGAGTTCCACCTACATTGCAGATGCATCCAATGAGTCCATACATTGAGAGCTAACTGCATGACAGATTAGTCCAAAATATCCATGCACAGACAGTTAGCTACATGTCAGACGACTCCAAAATGTCCATATGCAGAGAGCTAGAAACATGGCAGCATAGTGCGTGATTTCCATATACGTAGTTCAAGCTACATGGCAGATGAGTCCAAAGTGTTCACATACTGATAGTCAGCTACATGGCAGAGTATTCCATCGTGTCCATAAAAAGAGTTCTAATTATCTGGCTAATGAGAACAACATGTCCATATACTGAGAGCTAGCTACATGCCAGACAAGTCCAATATGTTCATATACAGATAGCTACCTACTTGGCAGATCAGTCCAACATACCTATGTATAGAGTAGTGTATAGGGTAGTGCAACATTTCCATATACAGATTTCTAGCTACTAGATAGATGAGTAAAAATTGTCTATATACAGAGAGCTAGCTACATGGTAGGGAAGTGCAACATTTCCATATACAGACTTCAAGCTACATGGCAAATAAGTTCAAAGTGTTCATATACTGAGAGCTAGCTACATGGAAGAGTAGTCCAACATGTCAGTATAAAAAGCACTAGCTACCTGGCTAATGAGACCAACATGTCCCTATACTGAGAGCTAGCTACATGGCAGATCAGTCTGTCATGACCATATACTGAGAGCTAGTTACATGTCAGTTGAATCCAAAATGTCCCTATACAGATAGCTAACTACATGGCAGAGTAGTGCAACATTTCTATATACAGAGATCAAGCTACATGGCACAGGAGTCCAAAGTGTTCATATACTGAGATCTACATGGCAAACTAGTCCAACATATCCATATAAAGAGTACTAGCTATCTAGCTAATAAGTCCAACATTTCCATATACTGAGAGTTAGCTACATGGCAGAAAAGTCTAAAATGTTCATATACGGATATCTATCTACTTGGTAAATCAGTACAATATGTCCAAGTACAGAGAACTCGCTACATGGTAGACAAATTTAATTGTCCGTATACAGAGAGCTAGCTACATGGAAGATGTGTCCCACGTGTCCATATATTGAGAGCTAGAAACATGGCAGTGAAATGCCACATTTCCATATACAGAGGTCAGATACAAGACAGATGAGTCCAACTTGTCTATATACGGTGAGCTAACTACATTGCAGGGTAGTCCAACATGTCCTTATACAGGGTACTAGCTACATGGCAGATGAGTCCAACATGTCCATATACTAAGAGCTGTCTATATGGCAGACAAGTCCAATATGTTCATGTACAGAGAGCTAGCTACATGACAGGGTAGTGCAACATTTCCATGTACAGAGTTCTAGCAACATGGCAGATGTATCCAACATGTCCATATACTGAGAGCTAGCTGCATGGCAGAGTAGTCCAACATGTCCATATACAGGGTACTACATACAGGGCAGAGAGGTCCAACATGTCCCTATACTGCAAGCTGGCTACATGGAAGACAAGACCAATATGTTCATATACAGAGAGCTACTTCCTTGGCAGGTTAGTCCAACATATCCATGTAAAGAAAGCTAGATACATGGCAGATGATCTCAAAATGTCCATATACAGAGAGCTAACTACATGGCAAAGTAGTCCAACATATCCATATAAATGTTACTAGCTACAAGGCAGTTGAGGCCAAATTGTCTATATACAGAGAGCTAGTTACATGGAAGAGTAGGGCATCATTTCCATATACACAGTTCAAGCTACATGGCAGATGAGTCCAATGTGTTCTTATACTAAGAGCAATCTATATGGCAGAGTAGTGCAACATGTCCATATACAGGGTAATAGCTACATGGCCGATGACTCCAGCATGTCCCTATACTGAGAGCTAGCTACATGGCAGAAAAGTCCAATATGTCCATACACAGAGAGATAGCTATATGGCAGAGTAGTGCAACATTTCCATATACAAAATTCTAGCTACAGGGCAGATGAGTCCAACTTGTATATACAGAAAGCTGGCTACATGCTATAGTAGGGCAACATTTCCGTATACAGAGTTCTAGGTACATGGGAGATGTGTCCAACGTGTCCATATACAGAGAGCTAGCTAATGGCAGAGTAGTCCAACATGTCCTTATAAAGGTTACTAGCTACAAGGCAGATGAGTCCTAATTTTCTATATACAGAGAGCTAGCTACATGGCAGAGTAGTGCATCATTTCCACATACACAGTTCAAGACACATGGCAGATGTGTCCAAGGTGTTCATGTACTGAGAACTATCTACATGGCAGACTAGTGCTACATGTCCATATACAGGGTACTAGCATATGGCAGATGAGTCCAACATGTCCATATACTGAGAACTAGCTACATTTCAGACATGTCGAATATGTTCATATACAGAGAGCTAGCTACATGGCAGAGTAATGCAACATTTCCATATAGAGAGTTCTTGCTACAAGGTTGATGAGTCCAACCTGTCTATATACAGACAGCTAGCTACATGGCAGACATGTCCAATATGTTCATATACAGAGTTTTAGGTACATGACAGATGTGTCCAAAGTGTCCCTATTCTGAGAGCTAGCTACATGGCAGAGTAGTCCAAGATTTCCATATACAAGTTACTAGCTACAAGGCAGATGAGTCTAACTCGTCTATATACGGAGAGCTAGCTACATGGCAGTGTAGGGCATCATTTCCATATACACAGTTCAAGCTACATGTCAGATGAGTCCAATGTGTTCTTATACTTAGAGGAATCTACATGGCAGAGTAGTGCAACATGTCCATATACAGGGTAGTAGCTACATGGTAGGTGAGTCCAACATGTCCATAAACTAAGAGCTAGCTACATGGCAAACAATCCAATATGTCCATATACAGAGAGCTAGCTACATGACAGAGTACTGCAACATTTCCATATATAGAGTTCTTGCTACAAGACAGATGAGTCCAACTTACCTATATACACAGAGCTGGCTACATGGCAGAATCCAACATGTCCATATACAGTGTTCTAGCTACATGGCAGATGTGTCCAACGTGTCTCTATACTGAGAACTAGCTACATGGAAGACAAGTCCAATATGTTCATAAACAGAGAGCTACCTCTATGGCACATCAGTCCAACATATCCATGTACAGAGAGCTAGATATGTGGCAGATGAGCCCAAACTGTCCATATACAGAGAGCTAGGTACAAGGCAGAATAGTCCAAGATTTCCATATACAGGTTGCTAGCTACAAGGCAGATGAGTTGAACTAGTCTACATACAGAGAGCTAGCTACTTGGCAGAGTAGGGCATCATTTCCATATACACAGTTTAAGCTTCATGGCGGATGATTCCAATGTGTTCTTATACTTAGAGCAAAATATATATGGCAGAGTAGTGCAAAATGTCCATATACGGGGTACTAGCTACATGGCAGATGAGTTCAACCTGTCCATATACTGAGAGTAAGCTACATGACAGACAAGTCCAATATGTTCATATACAGACAGCTAGCTACATGGCAGAGTAGTCAAACATGTCCATATACAGGGTCCTAGCTACAAGGCAGATGAGTCTAACTGGTCTATGTACAGAGAGCTAGTTACATGGCAGAGTAGTGCATCTTTTACATATACACAGTTCAAGCCACATGGCAGATGAGTCCAAAGTGTTCATATACTGAAAGCTACCTACATGGCAGAGTAGTGCAACATGTCCATATACAGGGTACTAGCTACATGGCAGAGTAGTCCAAGATGCACATATACTGAGAGGTAGCTACATGGCAGACAAGTCCAATATGTTCATATACAGAAAGCTAGCTACAGTCAGAGTGGTGCAACATTTACATATAAAGAATTCTAGCTACAAGGCACATGATTCCAACTTGTCTATACACAGATAGCTGGCTACATGGCAGAGTAGTGCAACATGTCCATATATAGAGTTCTAGCTACATGGTAAATGTGTTCAACGTGTCCCCATACTGAGAGGTAACTACATGGCAGACAAGTCCAATATGTTCATATACAGAGAGCTAACTTCTTGGTAGATCAGTCCAACATATCCATGTACAGAGAGCTAGATACATGGCAGAGTAGTCCAACATGTCCATATACAGGGTCCTAGCAACAAGGCAGATGAGTCTAACTTGTCTATATACAGAGAACTAGCGACATGGCAGAGTAGGGCATCATTTCCATATACATAGTTCAAGCTACACAGCAGATAATTCCAGTGTTCATATACTTAGAGCAATCTACACGGCTGAGTTGTGCAACATGGCCATATACAGGGTACTAGATACATGGCAGATGAGTTCAACGTGTCCATATACTGAGAGTTAGCTACGTAGCAGACAGGTCCAAAATATTCATATACAGACAGCTAGGTACATGGCAGAGTAGTGCTACTATTCCATATACAGTGTTCTAGTTACAAGACAAATGAGTCTAACGTGTCTATATACAGAGAGCTAATTACATGGCAGAGTAGTGCATCATTTCCATATACACAGTTCAAGCCAAATGGCAGATGAGTCCAAGGTGTTCACATATTGAGAGCTATGTACATGGCAAAGTACTGCAACATGTCCATATACAGGGTTCTAGCTACATGTGTGATGAGTCCAATATGTTCATAAACAGAAAGTAAGCTACATGGCAGGGTAGTGCAACATTTCCATGTAAAGTGAGCTAGCTACATGGCAGACGAGTCCAAAATTTTCGTATACAGAGAGCTAGCTACATGCCAAGGTAGTACAAGATTTCCATAAACAGAGTTCTACCTACCAGGCAGATGAGTCCAACTTGTCTATATACAGAGAGCTAGCTACAATGCAGGGAAGTGCAACATTTCGATATAGAGAGTTCTAGCTACATGGCAGATGTTTCCAACGTGTCCATATACTGTGGGCTACCTAAATGGCAGATCAGTCTAAAATATCCATGCATAAAGAGCTAGCTTCATGGCAGACAAGTCCAATATGTTCAAATACAGGGAGCTAGTTACATGGTAGTGCAGTGCATCCTTTCCATATACAGAGATCTAGCTACATGGCAGATGTGTCCAAAATGTCCATAGACACTAAATTAGCTACATGGCAGGGTAGTGCATTATTTCCATATACAGAGTTCTAGCGACATGGCAGATGTGTTCAACGTGTCCATACACAGAGAGCCAGCTACTGAGACCTACCTACATGTCAGAGGAGTCCAAAATGTCCATATACAGAGAGCTAACAAAATGGCAGTGTAGTGCATCATTCCCATATACAGAGTTCGAGCTACATGCAAGATGAGTTGAAAGTGTCCATATACTGAGAACAAGCTACATGGCAGAGCAGACAAGGATGCACATATACAGGATACTAGATACATGTCAGATGAGACCAACATGTCCATATACTGAGAACTAGCTACATGGCAGACAAGTCCAATATGTTCATATACAGGGAGCTAGCTACATCGCAGGGTAGTGCAACATTTCCATATAAACAGATCTAGCAACAAGGCAGACAAGTCCAACTAGTCTATGTATAGAGAGCGAGCTACATGGCATGGTATTGCAACATTTCCATATAAAGGGTTCTAGCTACAAAGCAGATGAGTCCAACTTGTCTATAATCAGAGTGCTACCTACATGGAAGAGTAGTGCATCATTTCCACATACAGAGTTCAAGCTACACGGCAGATGAATACAATTTGTCTATATACAGAGAGCTAGCTACATGGCAGAGTAGTGCAACATGACCATATATAAGGTATTAGCTACATGGCAGATGAGTCCAACATGTCCAAATACTGAGAGCTAGCTACATGTCAGACAAGTCCAAAATGTTCATATACAGAGAGTAGCTACATGGCAGGGTAGTCCAACATGTCCATATACAGGGTACTAGCTATATGACAGATGAGTACAAAATGATCATATACCAGGAACAAGTCCAATATGTTCATATACTGAGAGTAACCTACTTGGCAGATCAGATCAGTCCAACATATCCATGCACAAAGAGCTAGCTACATATCAGACGAGTCCAAAATGTCCATATACAAAAAGCTAGCTTCATGGCAGGGTAGTGCAACATTTCCATATACAGAGATCTAGCTACATGGCAGATGTGCAAATATGTCCATATACTGAGAACAAGCTACATGGCAGAGTAGTCCACCATGTCCATATACAGGGTACTTGCTATATAACAGATGAATCCTACATGTACATATACTGAGAGCAAGCTACACGGCAGACAATTCCAGTATGTTCATATACAGAGAGCTACCTACATGGAAGGCTAGTGCAACATTTCCATATAAAGAGGTCTAGCTACAAGGCAGATGTGTTCAAATGTCCATGTACAGAGAGCTAGCTACATGGAAGAGTTGTGCTTCATTTCCACATATAGAGTTCAAGCTACATGGCAGATCATTCCAAAGTGTTCATGTAATGAGAGCTACCTACATGACAGAGAAGTCCAACATGTTTACATACAGAGAGCTAGCTAAATGGCAGTGTAGTGCATCATTCCCATATACAGCGTTCTAGCTATATGGCAGATGTTTCCAATGTGTACATATACTGAGAGCTAGCTACATGGTAGAGTAGTCCAACATGTTCATATACAGGGTACTACCTACATGACAGATGAGTCCAACATGTCCATATACTGGGAGCTAGCTTCATGGCACACATGTCCAAAATGTTCATATACACAGAGCTACATACTTTTGGATCAGTCCAACACATCCATGTACAATGAGCTGTCTACATGGCAGACAAGTGCAAAATGTCCATATACAGAGGGCTTGCTACATGGCAGGGCAATGCAACATTTCCATATACAGAGTTCTAGCTACAAGTCAGATGAGTCCAACTTGTCTACAAAGAGAGAGCTAGATACTTGGCAGGGTACAGCAACATTTCCATATACAGAGTTCTAGCTACAAGACAGATGAGTCCAACTTGTCTATTTACAGAGAGCTAGCTACATGGAAGAGTAGTGCAACTATGTCCATATGCAAGGTACTAGCTAAATGGCCGATGAGTCCATCATGCCAATATACTGAGAGTGAGCTACATGGCATATAAGTCCAATATGTTCATATACAGAGAGCTACCTACTTTGCAGATCTGTCTAATATATCCATGTACCAAGAGCTACCTACAAGGCAGATGAGTCCAACGTGTCCATATACTTTGAGCTAGCTACATGGCAGAGTAGTCCAACATGTCCATGTACAGGTTTCTAGCTACATGGCAGATGAGTCAACCATGTCCATATACTGAAAGCTAGCTACATGGCAGACAATTCCAATATGTTCAAATAAAGAGGGCTAGCTACATGGCAGAGTAGTGCAACATTTCCATATACAGAGTTCTAGCTCCATGGAGGATGTATCCAATGTATCCATATACTGAGATCTACCTACATGGCAGATCAGTCCAAAATATCCATGCACAGAGAGCTCACTACATGTCAGATGAGTCCAAACTGTCCATATACAGAGTTCTAGCCATATGGCAGATGTATACAACATGTCCATATACTGAGAGCTAGCTACATGACAGAGTACTGCAACATGACCATATACAGGGTACTAGCTACATGACAGATGTGTACATGTCCATGTACAGAGAGATAGCTACAAAGCATAAGAGTCCAAAATGATCCTATACTGAGAGCTAGTGGCATGGCAGAGTAGTCCAACATGTCCATATATAAGGTACTTGCTGCATGGCAGCTGAGTCCAACATATCGATGTACAGAAAACTAGCTACATGTCAGATGACTACAAAATGTCCATATACAGAGAGCTATCTACATCACAGGGTAGTACAATATTTCCACATACAGAGTTCTAGCTAGATGGCAGATGTGTCCAAGGTGTACATATACTGAGAGCTACATAGCAGACAAATAAAAATGTTCATAAACAGAGAGATACCTACCTGGAAGATCAGTCCAACATATCCAGGAACAATGAGCTAGCTACATGGCAGAGGAGTCAAACATGTCCATATAGAGAGAGCTAGCTACATGGCAGGGTAGTGCAACATTTCCACATACAGAGTTCTAGCTACAAGACAGATGAGTCCAACTTGTCTATTTACAGAGAGCTAGATACATGGAAGTGTAGTGCAACAATGTCCATATACAGGGTACTAGCTACATGGCAGGGTAGTGCAACATTATGATCTTGAATTTATCCCTCCTGAATTTAGAGATCATCTGAAGAACAGATGTGATGAATTAAACACTAAAGACCGAAGACCAGAAGAGTTATGGGATGACATCAAGAATATCATACATGAAGAGAGCAAAAAGTCATTAAGAAGACAAGAAAGAAGGAAAAGATCAAGATGGATGTCAGAAGAGACTCT
>NW_006409199.1:21338-26376 GCF_000296735.1 Chrysochloris asiatica | reverse complement strand
AAAAAGAGGAAGACCCCCAACGAGATGGATCAGCCAGGTGGCATCATTGCTGGACTTAAGTGAGGCAGCGCTAGTGAGGTTGGCCCAGGATTGGACATTTTTCATACTGATGTGCATGGGGTTGCTATGAGTCAGTTCTGACTTGATGGCACCTGACAACAACAACAACCTACCTGACAGATCAGTCCAGCATATCCATGTACAGAGAGCTAGATAAATGTCAGTACAGTCCAAAATGTCCATATACAGAGAGCTTCCTACATGGCAGACAAGTCCAACATGTCCATATACAGGGTACTAGCTACAAGGCAGATGAGTCCAACATGTCCATGTACTGAGGCCTATCTAGATGGCAGTCAAGTACAATATGTTCATATACAGAAAGCTACCTACTTGACAGATCAGTCCACCATATCCATGTACAGAGAGCTAAGTACATAGCAAAGTAGTCCAACATATCCTTATTCAGGGTACTAACTTCAAGTCAGATGAGTCCAACTTGTCCATATACTGAGAGCTAGCTAAGTGGCAGAGTAGTCCAACATGTCCATATAAAGTGTGCTAGCAACATGGCAGACTAATCCAATATGTTCTTATACGGAAAACTACCTATTTGTCAGATCAGTCCAACATATCCAGGTACACAGAGCTGGCTACATGGCATACGAGTCCAAAAAGTCCATATACAGAGAGCTAGCTACATGACAGTGTAGTGCAACATTTCCATATACAGAGTTCTAATTAAAAGTCATATGAGTCCAACTTGTCTATACACAGAGGGCTAGCTATATGGCAGTGTAGTGCAGCATTTCCATATACAGAGTTCTATCTACATGGAATATGTGTCCAACGTGTCCATATACTTAGAGATCTCAGTATATGGTCATGTTGGACATATCTGCCATGTAGGTAGAACTCTGTGTATGGAAATGTTGCACTGCTCTGCCATGTAGCTAGCTCTCTGTATATGGACATTTTGGACTCGTCTGCCATGTAGCTAGCTGTCTGTGCATGGATATGTTTGACTGATCTGCTAAGCAGGTAGCTATCTGTATGTGAATATATTGGACTTGTCTTCCATGTAGCTATCTCTCATTATATGGACACGTTGGACACATCTGCCATATAGCTAGAGCCCTGTGTATGGCAATGTTGCATACTCTGCCATGTAGCTAGCTCTCTGTATATAGACAAGTTGGACTCATCTGCCTTTTAGCTAGAACGCTGTATATGGAAATGTTGCACTACCCTGCCATATAGCTAGCTCTCTGTATATGGACACTTTGGATTCATCTTCCATGTAGCTACTTCTCTGTACATGGATATGTTGGACTGATCTGCCAAGAAGGTATGTCTCTTTATATGAACATATTGAACTTGTCTGTCATGTAGCTCGCTCTCAGAATATGGACATGTTGGACTCATCTCCCATGTAGCTAGTACCCTTAACTGGACATGTTGGACTACACTGCCATGTAGATAACTGTAAATATATGGACACGGTGGACATATCTGCCATGTAGCTAGCAGGCTTTATATGAATATATTGGACTTGTGTGCCATGTAACTATCTCTCAGTAAATGGACATTTTGGACTGGTCTGCCATGTAGCTTGAGATCTGTATAAGGAAATGTTGCACTACTCTATCATGTAGTTAGCTCTCATTATATGGACATTTTGGACTGATCTGCCATGTAGCTTGACCCCTGTATATGGAAATGTTGCACTACTCTACCATGTAGCTAGCTCTCTGTATATGGATATTTAGGACTCATCTGCCATGTAGCTAGTACTATGTATATGGGCAGATTGTATTACTCTGACATGTAGCTAGCTCTCAGTATATGGACACGTTGGACTCATATGCCATGTAGCTAGATCTCTGTATATGGCAATGTTGCACTACTCTGACACGTAGCTACCTTTCTGTATAACGACATTCAGGACTCATCTGCCATGTAGCCGGTACTGTGTATATGGGCAGGCTGGACAAATCTGTCATGTGGCTAACTCTCAGAAAATGGACACGTTGGACACATCTGTCATGCAGCTGTAACTCTGTATATGGAAATGTTGCACTACACTGCCATGTAGCTTGCTCTCTGTATATGGACATTTTGGACTCGTCTGCCATGTAGCTAACCCTCTGTACATTGATATGTTGAACTGATCTGCCAAGTAGGTAGCTCTCTGTATATGAACATATTGAACTTGTCTGCCAAGTAGTTAACTCTCAGTATATGGACATGTTGGACTCATCTGCGATGTAGCTAGTACCCTGAATATGGTCATGTTGCAATACTCTGCCATGTAGCTAGATCTCTGTGTATAGACAGGTTGTTCTCATCTGCCATGTAGCTTGAACTCTATATATGGAAACAATGCACTACTCTGCCACGTAGGTAGCTCTCAGATTATAGAAAAGTTGAACTCATCTGCCTTGTAACTAGAAACCTGTATATGGAAATGTTGCACTACCATGCCATTTACCTAGCTCTCTATATATAGACAAGTTGGACTCATTAGCCTTGTTGCTAGAACTTTGCATATGGAAATGTTGCACTACCCTGCCATGTAGCTAGCTTTATGTATATGAACATATAGGAATTGTCTGTCACGTAGTTAGCTCTCAGTATAAGGACATGTTGGGCTCATTTGACTTGTAGCTAGTACCCTGTATATGGGCATGCTGGTCTATTCTGCCATGTAGCTAGCTCTCAGTATATGGACACTTTGGATTCACCCTCCTTAGAGCTGGAACTATGTATATGGGAATGATGAATTACACTGCCATTTAGCTAGCTCTCTGTATATGGACATTTTGGACTCATCTTACATGTAGCTAGGTCTCAGTATATGGACAATTTGGACTCATCTGCCATGTAGCTAGAACTCTGTATATGGAAATGTTCCACTACCCTGACATGTAGATAGCTCTCTGTAGATAGACAAGTTGGTCTCATCTGCCTTCTAGGTAGAACTCTGTGTAAGGAAATGTTGCAGTACCCTGCCATGTAGCTAGCTCTCTGTTTAAGGTCACCTTGGACACATCAGTCATGTAGCTAGAACTCTGCATATGGACATGTTGGACTACTCTGACATGTAGCTAGCTCTCAGTATATGGACACGTTGAACATATCTGCCATGTAGATAGAACTCTGTATATGGAAATGTTGCACTACCCTGGATGTAGCTAGCTCTCTGTATATGAACATATTGGACTTGTCTGCCATGTAGCTATCTCTAAGTATATGGACACGATGAGCACATCAGCCATGAAGCTAGAACTCTGTATATGGAAATGTTGCACTACCCTGACATGAAGCTATCTCTCAGAAAATGGACATGTTGGACTCATCTGCCATGTTGCTAGTACCCTTTATATGAGCATCCTGGTCTACTCTGCCATGTAGCTAGCTCTCAGTATATGGACACTTTGAACTCATCTTCCATGTAGCTTGAACTCTGTATATGGGAATGATGCACTACACTGCCATTTTCCTAGCTCTCTGTATATTGACATTTTGGTATCGTCTGACATATAGCTAGGTCTCAGTATATGGACAAGTTGGAGTCTTCTGCCTTGTAGATAAAACTCTGAATATGGAAATGTTGCATTACCCTGCTATGTAGCTAGCTCTCTGTATATGGACATATTGGAATTGTCTGCCATGTAGTCAGCTTTCTGTATATGGACACGGTGGACACATCTTCCATGTTGCTAGAACTCTGTATATGTAAATGATGCAGTTCACTGCCATGTAGCTACTTCTCTGTATGTGGACATTTTGGGCACATCTGCCATATAGCTAGATCTCTGTATATGCAAATGATGCATTACACTGCCATGTAGCTAGCTCTCTGTATATGAACATATTGGACTTGTCTGCCATGTACCTAATTCTCTGTGCATGCATATTATTGAATGATCTGCCATGTAGTTAGCTCTCAGTATATGGATATGTTGGAAACATCTGCCACGTAGCAAGAACTCTATATATGGAAATGTTGCACTCCCCTGCATTGTGGCTAGCTTTCTGTATATAGACAAGTTGGACACATCTGCCATGTAGCTAGAACTCTGTATATGGAAATGTTGGGGTACTCTGCCATGTTGCTAGCTCCCTGTTTATAGACAAGTTGGACTCATCTGATTGAAGCTAGAACTCTTTATATTGGAATGTTACGCTACCCTGCCATGTAGCTAGCTCTCTGTATATGAACATTTTGGACTGGTCTGCTATGTAGCCAACTCTCTGTACATGGATATGTTGGGCTGTAATGACAAGTAGGTAGCTCTCTGTATAAGAACATGTTGGAATTGTCTGCCATGTGCCTAGTACACTTTATATGAACATGTTGGACTACTCTGCCATGTAGCTAGCTCTCAGTATATGGACAAGTTGGACTCATATGCCTTGAAGTTAGTACCCTGTATATGAACATGTTGGATTACTCTGCTATGTAGCTAGGTCTCTGTACATTGATATGGTGGACTGATCTGTCAAGTAGGTAGCTTTCTGTATATGCACATATTGGACTTGACTGCTGTCTAGATAGTTTTCAGTATATGGACATGTTGGACTCATCTGCCTTGTAGCTAGTACCCTGTATATGGACATGTTGGACTACTCTGCCATGTAGCTAGCTCTTTGTATATGAACATATTGTACTTGTCTGCCATGTAGCTAGCTCTCAATATAGGGCCACATTGGACACATCTGCCATGTAGCTAAAGCACTGTATATGGACATGTTGCACTACTCTGCCATGTAGCCAGCTCTCTGTATGTAGACAAATTGGACTTATCTGCCTTGAAGCTAGAACTCTGTACATGGAAATATTGCACTACTCTGCCATGTAGCCAGCTCTCTGTATATGAACATATTGGACATGTCTGCCATGTAGCTAGCTCTCAGTATATGGATATGTTGGACTCATCTGTCATGTAGGTAGTACTATGTATATGGACAGGTTGCACTACTCTGCCATGTAGATAGGTCTCATTATATGAACACTTTGGACTTATCTGCCATG
>NW_006409199.1:20004-21238 GCF_000296735.1 Chrysochloris asiatica | reverse complement strand
TCAGTATATGGACAAGTTTGACTCATCTACCTTGAAGCTAGTACCCTGTATATGGACATGTTGGACTACTCTAACATGTATCTAGCTATTTGTATATGGACATTTTGGACTCCTATGCTATGTGTCTAGCTCTCTGCACTTGGATATGTTGGACTGATATGCCAAATAGGTAGTTTTCTGTATATGAACATATTGGACTTGTCTGCCATGTACTAGCTGTCAGTATATGGACACGTTGGTCACATCTGACATGTAGCTGGAACTATGTATACAGAAATGTTGCCCTACTCTGCCATGTAGCCAGCTATCTGTATATAGACAAGTTGATCTCATCTGCCTTGTAGCTAGAATTCTGTATATGGTAATGTTCCATACTGTGCCATGTAGCTAGCTCTCTGTTTATGAACATATTGGACTCGTCTGCCATGTATCTAGCTCTCAGTATATGGGCATGTTGGACTCATCTACCCTGAAGCTAGTACCCTGTATATGGACATGTTGCACTACTCTGCCATGTAGATTGCTGTAAGTGCATGAACACTTTGGACTCATCTGACATGTAACTTGAACTCTGAATATAGAAGTGATGCACTCCTCTGCCATGTAGATAGCTCTCTTTATATGGACAAGTTGGACTCATCTGCCTTGTAATTAGTACCCTGTATATGGTCATGTTGGACTACTATGCCATGTAGCAAGCTCTTTGTATATGGACATTTTGGATTCTACTGACAAGTATCTAGCTCTCTGTACATGGATATGCTGGACTGATCTGTCAGGTAGGTAGCTCTCAGTATATGAATATATTGGACTCATCTGTCATGTAGATAGTACCAGTATATGGACATTTTGGACCACTCTGCCATGTAGCTAGCTGTCAGTATATGGACACGTTGGATACATCTGCTATGTAGATGAACTCTGTATATGGAAATGTTGCACTACACTGCCATGTAGCTAGCCCTCTGTGTATAGACAATTTGGACTCATCTGACTTGTAATAAGAAATCTGTATGTGGAAATGTTGCACTACACTGCCATGGAGCTAGGTCTCTGTATATGGACATTTTGGACTCGTATGCCATGTAGCCAGCTCTCTGTACCTGGATATGTTATGTTGATCTGACGAGTCGGTAGCTCTCTGTATAAGAACATATTGGACTAATCTGCCATGTAACAAGCACCCTTTATATGGACATGTTGGACTACTCTGCCATGTAGCTAGCTCTAAGTA
>NW_006409199.1:18253-19834 GCF_000296735.1 Chrysochloris asiatica | reverse complement strand
ATGGACAAGTTGGACTCATCTGCCTTGAAGTTAGTACCCTGTATATGGATATGTTAGACTACTTTGCCATGTACCTAGCTATCAGTACCTGAATATGTTGGGTTGATCTGACAAGTAGGTAGCTCTCTGTATAAGAACATATTGGACTAGTCTGCCATGTGGCTAGCACACTTTATATGAACATGTTGAACTACTCTGCCATGTAGCTAGCTCTCAATATATGGACAAGTTGGACTCATCTGCCTTGAAGTTAGGACCCTGTATATGGTCATGTGGGACACTTTGGCATGTAGCTAGCACTCTGTACCTGGATATGTTGGGCTGATCTGACAAGTAGGTAGCTCTCTGTATAAGAACCTATTGGACTAGTCTGCCATGTAGCTAGCTCTCAATATATGAACACGTTGGACACTTCTGCCATGTAGCTAGAACTCTGTATATGGACATGTTGGACTACTCTGCCATGGAGTTATCTCTCAGTATATGGACACGTTAGACACATCTGCCTTGCAGCTGGAAATCTGTATATGAAAATGTTGCTCTACTCTGCAATATAGCTAGTTCTCTGTTAATAGACAAGTTGGACTCATCTGCTTTGAACCTAGAACTCTGTATATGGACATGTTGGACGACTCTGCATGTAGCTACCTCTCTGTGTATGGACATTTTCGACTCGTCTGCCAACTAGGTAGCTCTCTATACATGGATATGTTGGACTGATCTGCCAAGTACCTAGCTCTCTGTATGTGAACATATTGGACTTGTCTAACTTGTAGCCAGATCTCAGTATACGGACTCGGTGTACACATCTGTCATGTAGCTAGAACTCTGTATATGGACATGTTGGATTACTCTGCGATGTAGCTAGCTCTCAATATATGAATACTTGGGACTCATCGGCCATGTAGCTTGAACTCTGTATATGGAAAGGATGCACTACCCTGCCATTTAGCTAGCTATCTGCATATGGATATGTTGGACTGATCTGCCAAGAAGGTAGCTCTCTATATATGAACATATTGGACTTGTCTGCCATGTGGCTAGCTCTCAGTATATGCACACGTTGGACACATCGGCCATGTAGCTAGAACTCTGTATATGGACATGTTGGACTACTCTGCCATGTAACTAACTCTAAGTATATGAACAATTTGAACTTCTCTGCCATGTAGCTTGAATTCTGTATATGGATATTATGCACTATTCTGTCATGTAGCTAGAACTCTGCATATAGACATGTTGCTCTACTCTGCCATGTAGCTTGCTTTCTGTATGTAGACAAGTTGGACTCATCTGCCTTGTAGCTAGAACACTGTTCATGGAAATGTTGCACAACACTGCCATGTAGCTAGCTCTCTGTATATGGACATTTTGGACATGTCTGACATGTAGCTAGCTCTCTATACATGGATATGTTGGACTGATCTGTCAAGTAGGTAGCTCTATGTACATGAACATAATGGACTTGTCTGCCATGAAGCTATCTCTCTGTATATGGACATGTTGGACACATCTGCCATGTAGCTAGAACTCTGTATATGGACATGTTGGACTACTCTGCCATGTAGCTAGGTCTCAGTA
>NW_006409199.1:3525-18153 GCF_000296735.1 Chrysochloris asiatica | reverse complement strand
CTGTATATGGACATGTTGGACTACTCTGCCATGTAGCTAGGTCTCAGTATATGAACACTTTGGAGTCATCTGCCATGTAGCTTGAACTCTGTATATGGAAATCAAGCAATACTCTGCCATGTAGCTAGTTCTCTCTATAGGGTCATTTTGAACTTCTCTGACATGTAGCTAGATCTCTGTGAATGGATATTTTAAACTGATCTGCCTTGTAGATAGCTCTCAGTATATGGAAACGTTTGACACATCTGCCATACAACTAGAAATCTGTATATCGAAATGATGCACTACCCTACCTTCTAGTTAGTTCTATGTATATAGACAATTTGGACTCATCTGCCTTGTAGCTAGAAATCTGTATATGTAAATGTTGCACAACCCTGCCATGTAACTACATCTCTGTATATGGAAATTTTGGACTCAACTGCTATGTAGCTAGCTCTCTGTACATGGATATGTTGTACTGATGTTCAAAGTACGTCGCTCTCTGAGTATGAACTCATTGGATTTTCAGCCATGTAGCTAGCTCTCAGTATATGGACACATTGGACACATCTGCCATGTAGCTAGAGCACTGTATCTGATAATGTTGCACTACCATGCCATGTAGTTAGCTCTCTGTATATGGACATTTTAGACTTGTCTTCCATGTAGCTAGCACTCTGTATATGGATATGTTGTACTGATGTGCTAAGTAGGTCGCTCTCTGAGTATGAAGTCATTGGAATTTTCTGTCATGTAGCTAGCTCTCAGTATATGGACACGTTGGACACATTTGCCGTGTTGCTAGTACTCTGTACACGGACATGTTGGAATACTCTGCGCTGCAGCTAGCTCTCAGTATATGAATACTTGGAACTCATCTGCCATGTAGCTTTACAACTGTATATGGACGGATGCACTACTCTACCATGTCGCTAGATCTCTGTGCATGGGCATTTTGGACTCATCTGACATGTAGCTAGCTCTTTGTATATGCACATGTTGGACACATCTGCAATGTAGCTAGAACTCTGTATATGGAAATGTTGCACTACTCTGCCATTTAGCTAGCTCACTGTACAAAGACAAGTTGGATTAATCTGCCTTGTAGCTAGAACTCTATATGGAAATGTTGCACTACACTGCCAGGTAGCTAGCACTACGTATATTGATATTTTGGACCCATATGACATGTAGCTAGCTCCTGTACATGGATATGTTGGACTGATCTTCCAAGTAGGTAGCTCTCTGTATATGAACATATTGGACTTGTCTGCCATGTCACTAGCTCTCTGTATATAGACATGTTGGACTCATCTGCCATGTAGCTAGTACCCTGTATATGGACATGTTGGACTACTCTGCATTGTAGCTATCCCTCAGTATATGGAGACGTTGGACACATCTGTCATGTAGCTAGAACTCTGTATATGGAAATGTTGAACTAACCTGCCATGTAGCTTGCTCTCTGTATATGAACATATTGAACTTGTCTGCCATGAAGGTTGCTCTCAGTATATGGACACATTGGATACATTTGCCCTGTATCTAGAACTCTGTATATGGAAATGTTGAACTAACCTGCCATGTAGCTTGCTCTCTGTATATGAACATATTGAACTTGTCTGCCATGAAGGTTGCTCTCAGTATATGGACACATTGGATACATTTGCCCTGTATCTAGAACTCTCTATATGGATACATTGGAGTACTCTGCCATGCAGCTAGCTCTCTATACATGGACATTTTGGACTCGTCTGCCATGAAGTTAGCTCTCAGTATATGGACATGATGTACTTATTAGCCTGGGAGCTAGTCCCCTATATATACACATGTTGGATTCATTTGCCTTGTAGTTAACTCTCAGAATATGGACATGTTGGACTCATCTGCCATGTAGCTAATACCCTGTATGTGGACATGTTGGACTACTCTGCATTGTAGCTATTGTTCAGTATATCGAGACGTTGGATACATCTGCCATGTAGCTAGAACTCTGTATATGGAAAATTTGCACTACCCTGCCATGTAGCTTGCTCTCTGTATATGAATATATCGGATTTCTCTGCATTGTAGCTTGCTCTCAGTATATGGACACGTTGTAAACATCTGCCATGAAGCTAGAACTCTGTATATGGACATGTTGGACTACTCTGCCATAGGGCTAGCTCTCAGGATATGGACACATTGGACACATCTGCCATGTAGCTAGCTCTCTGTATATGGTCATTTTGGACTTGTCTGAAATGTAGATAGTTCTCTGTGCATGGATATTTCAGACTGATCTGCCATGTAGGTAGGTCTCAGTCTATGGAAAAGTTGGAAACATCTGCCATATAGCTAGAACTCTGTACATGGAAAGGTTGCAGTACTCTGCCAGGTAGCTGGCTCTCTGTATATAAACATATTGGATTTGGCTGCCATGTAGATAGCTCTCAGTTTATGGACATGTTGGACTCATCTACCATGTAGCTAGTATCCTGTATATGGACATGTTGCACTACTCTGCCATGTAACTAACTCTCAGTATATAGACACATTGGACACGTCTGCCATGTAGCTAGAACTCTGTATATCGACAACTCTGTATATGGACGTCTGCCATGTAGCTAGCTCTCTGTGTATGGACATTTTCGAATCATCTGTCATGTAGCTAGCACTCAGTATATGGATATATTGGACTTATCTGCCATGTAGTTAGTATCCCGTATATGGAAATGTTTCCCTACTCTGCCATGTAATTAGCTCTCTATATATGGACATTTTGAACTCTTCTGCCATGTAGGTAGCTCTCTGTAAATGGATATGTAAGACTGATCTTCCAAATAGGTAGCTCTCTGTATATGAACATATTGGACTTGTTTGCCATGCAGCTAGCGCTCTCAGTATATAGACAAGTTGAACTCATTCTCCTTATAGCTAGAAATCTGTATATGGATATGTTGCACTACTCTGCCAGGTAGGTAGCTCTCTGTATATGGACATTTTGGACTTGGCAGCCATGTAGCTAGTACCCTACATGTTTACATGTAAGACTACTCTGCCATGTAGCTAGCTTTCTGTATGTGGACATTGATATAGAAATATAATTTAGATAGGATATAGAAAAGTTGGATTCATCTGCCTTGTAGCTAGAACTCTGTATATGGAAATCTTGTAGAAACCAGCCATGGAGCTAGCTCTATGTATATGGACATTTTTGAATTGTCTGCCTTGTAGCTAGCTCTCTGTACATGGATATGTTGGACTGATCTTCCAAGGAGTTAGCTCTCTGTACTTGGTCATATTGGACTCATCTGCCATGTAGCTAGTACCCTGTATATGGACATATTGAACTACTCTACTATGTAGTTAGCTCTCAGTATATGGACACGTTGGACACGTCTGCCATGTAGCTAGCACTCTCTATATGGAAATGTTGTCCTACTCTGCCATGTAGCTAGCTCTCAGTATATGGATATGTTGTACTCATCTGACATGTAGCTACTACACAGTATATGAACAAGTTGGACTATTCTGCCTTGTAGCTAGCTCTTAGTATATGGATAATTTGGATACATCAGCCATGTAGCTAGAACTCTGTATCTGGATATGTTGCACTACTCTGCCATGTACCTAGCTCTCTGTATATAGACAAGTTGGACTCATCCTCCTTGTAGCTAGGACTCTGTATATGGAAATGTTGCACTACCCTGCCCTTTAACTAGCTCTCTGTATAAGAACACATTGGACTACGCTGCCATGTAGCTAGTATCCTTTATATTGGCATGTTGCAATATTCTCCCATGTAGTTAGCTCTCAGTATATGTACACGTTGTAAACATCTGGCATGAAGATAGAACTCTGTATATGTACATGTTGGACTACTCTCCCATGTAGCTAGCTCTCTGTAGATGAACATTTGGGATTCGTCTGCCATGTAGCTAGCTGTCTGAACATGGATATTTTGGACTGATCTGCCAAGTAGGTAGCTCTCTGTATATGAACATATTGGACTTGTCTACTATGTAACTCCTCTCTGTATATGGTCATGTTGGACTCATCTGCCATGTAGCTAGTACCCTGTATATGGACATGTTGCACTACTCTGTCATGTATATGGACTCTCAGTATATGGACTCTCAGTATATGGACACGTTGGACACATCGGCTATGTAGCTAGAACTCTGTATATGGACATATTGCACTACCCTGCCATGTAGCTAGATCTCTGTATGTGGACATTTTGGACTCATCTGTCATGTTGCTAGCTCTCTGTACAAGGATATGTTGGAATGATCTGCCAAGTAGGTAGCTCTCTGTATATGAACATATTGGACAGGTCTGCCATGTCGCTAGCTCTCTGTATATGGACATTTTGGACTCGTCTGCCATGTAGCTACCTTTCTGTACATGAATATGTTCGACTGATCTTCCAAGTAGGTAGCTCTCTGTACATGTACATATTGTATTTGTCAGCCATGTAGCTAACTCTCAGTATATGGACACGTTGGACACATGTAGCTCACTCACAGTATAAGAACGCTTTAGACTCATTTGCCATGTAGCTTGAACATTGTATATAGAAATGATGCTCTACTCTGCTATGTAGCTAGGTCTTTGTATGTTGACATTTTGGAATCATCTGACATGTAGCTACCTCTCTGTGCATGGAAATATTGGAATGATATGCCATGTAGGTAGCTCTCAGTGTATTGACACTTTGGACACATCTGCCATGTAGCTAGAACTCTGTATATGGAAAAGTTGCACTGCCCTGCCATGTAGATAGCTCTCTATATAGAGATAAGTTGGGGTCATCTGCCATGTAGCTAGTTCTCTGTATATGGACATTTTAGAATTCTCTGTCATGTAGCTAGCTCTCAGTATATGGACAAGTTGGATTCATCTGCCATGTACCTAGTTCCCTGTATATGGACATGTTGGACTGATTTGCCATGTATGTAGCTCTCACTATATGGATATTTTGAACACATCTGCCATGTATCTAGAATTCTGTTATGGAAATTTTGCACTACACTGCTATCTAGCTAGCTTTCTATATATGGACATTTTGGACTAGTCTGCCATGTAACTCACTCTTTGTACATGGATATGTTGGGCTGATCTGCCAAGTAGGTAGCTCTCTGTATATGAACATATTGGATTTGTCTGCCATGTACCTAGCTCTCCTTATATGGACATGTTGGTTTCATTAGCCAGGTATCTAGGTCCCTGTATATGGACATATTGGACTATTCTGCCATGTAGCTAACACTCAGTATATGGACACTTTGGACTTCTCTGCCATGTAGTGAGCACTCAGTATAAGTACACATTGGAAACATCTTCCATGTAGCTAGTACTCTGTATATGGACTTGATGGACTACTCTACCATGTAGCTAGCTCTCAGTATATGGGCACGTTGGACACTTCTGCCATGTAGCAAGAACGCTGTTCATGGAAACATTGCACTACCCTGCAAAGTAGCTCCCTCTTTGTATATAAACATATTAGACTTGTCTGCCAAGGCGCTATCTCTCATTATATGTACTCGTTGGAAACATTTGCCATGTAGCTTGTGCTCTTTATATGGACATGATAGACTACTCTGCCATGTAGCTAACTCTCTGTATGTAGACATTTTAGACATATCTGACATGTAGCTAGCTCTCTGTGCATGGATATTTAGGGCTGATCTGCCATGTAGGTAGCTCTCAATGTATGGACATGTTGGACACATCTGCCGTTTAGCTAGAAATCTGTATTTGGAAATGTTGCACTACCCTGCCATGTAGCTAGCTCTCTGCATATGAACATATTGCACACATCTGCCATGTAGGTTGTTGTTGTTGTTGTTGTGTGCCATCGAGTCGGTTCCGACTCTGTATATCGAGTCTGTATAGGGTTTCCGAGGGTGTAAATCTTTACGGGAGTAGAAAGCCTCATCTTTCTCCCGCGGAGCAGCTGGTAGTTTCGAACCGCTGACCTTAAGGTTCGCAGCCCGATTCGTAACCACTACGCTACCAGAGCTCCATGTAGGTAGTACTCTTTATATGGCCATGTTGAAATACTCAACCATGTAGCTTGCTCTCACTATATGAACACTTGGGCTCATATGCCATTTAGCTTGAACTCTATATATGGAAATGAGGCACAACTCTGCCATGTAGCTAGCTCTCTGTATATGGACCTTTTGGACTCGTCTGACATGTAGCTAGGTATCTGTGCATGGATATTTAGGACTGATCTCCATGTAGGTAGCTCACAGTATATGGACACTTTGGACACATCTGACATGTAGCTATAACTCTGTATGCGGAAATGTTGCACTACCCTGCCATGCAGCTAGCTCTCTGTATTGGGACATTTTAAACTCGTGTATCACGTTGCTAGCTATCTGTACATGGATAGGTTGGACTAATCTCCCAAGTAGGTAGCTGTCAGCATATCAACATATTGTACTTGTCTGCCATGTAGCTAGCTCTCAGTAAACGGACATGTACATCTGACAAGTAGCTAGAAATCTGTATGTATGTGGAAATGTTGCACTACCCTGCCATGTGCTAGTTCACTGTATATGGACATTTTGGACACGTCTGACATTTAGCTAGCTCTCTGAGCATTGATATTTAGGACTGTTATGCCATGTAGATAGCTCTCAGTTTATAGTAAATTTGGACTTATGTGCTTTGTGGCTAGAACTCTGTATATGGAAATGTTGCACTACCCAGCCACATAGCTAACTCCCTGTATAAAGACAAGTTGAACTCTTCTGCCTTGTAGCTTGAACTCTGTATATGGAAATGCTCCACCACCCTGCCATGTACCTTGCTCTCTGTATATAGACAAGTTGGACTTGTTTGCCTTGTAGTAGTACTCTGTATATGGAAATGTTGTAATCCTCTGCCATATAGCTAGTTCTCGGTATAGAGATATTTTGGACTCGTCTGCCATGTAGCTAGTTCTCTGTATATGGATATGTTGGACTGATCTTCGAAGTAGTTAGCTTTCTGTATATGAACATATTGTACTTGTCTGTCATGTAGCTGCTCTCAATATATGGAAACTTTGGACACATTTTCCCTGCCGCTATTTCTCTTTATATAGACATGTTGGACTACTCTGCCATGTAGCTAGCTCTCAGTATATGAACACTTTGGACTCAACTGCCAAGTAGTTTGAACTCTTTATATGGATATGATGCACTACACTAACATGTAGCTAGCTCTCTGTATATGGACATTTTGGACTCGTCTGACATGTAGCTAGCTCTCTGTGCATGGATATTTTCGAATGATCTGCCATGTGGGTAGCTCTCAGTATATAGTAAAGTTGGAGTCACCTGCCTTGTGGCTAGAACTCTTTATATGGAAATGTTGCACAACCATGACATGTAGCTATCTCTCTGTATATAAACAAGTTGGACTCATCTGCCTTGTAGCTAAAACTCTGTATATGGAAATGTTGCACTACCCTGCCATGTAGCTATCTCTCTGTATATGGACATTTTGGAATCGTATGCCTTGAAAATAAAACTACATGGCAGATGTGTACAATGTGTCCATACACTGAGAGTTAGATACATGGCAGAGTAGTCCAACAAGTCCATATACAAGGTACTAGCTACATGTCAGAGGCCTCCAAATTGTCTATATACTGTTAGCTAGCTATATGGCAGACATGTCCAAGATATTCATATTCAGAGAGCTACCTACTTTTCAGATCAGTCTATCTTATCTATGTACAGAGAGCTAGCTACAAGGTAGGTGAGTACAAAATGTACATATACAGAGAGTTACCTCATGGCAGGGTAGTGCAATATTACCATATACAGAGTTCTAGCTACAAGGCAGATGAGTCCAACTTGTCTATATACAGAGAGCTATCTACATGGCAGGGGAGTGAAACATATCCATATACAGAGTTCAAGCTTTAAGCCAGATGAGTCCAACTTGTATATATATACAGAGAGCTAGCTACATGGCAGGAAAGTCCAACATATCCATATACAAAGTTCTAGCTACAAGGTAGATAAGTCCAACTTGTCTATATAAAGAGACTGAGCTACATGGCAGGGTAGTGCAACATATCCATATACTGAGAGCTAGCTACATTGCAGACAAAACCAATATGTTCATATACAGAGAACTAGCTCTATGGCAGCGTAGCTGCAACTTTTCCATATACAGAGTTCTAGCTACATATCAGATGTGTCCAGAATGTCCATATACAGAGATCTAGCTACATTTCAGAGTAGTCCAACATTTACATATACAGGGTACTACCTACAAGGCAGATGAGTCATACTAATCTATATACAGAGAGCTAGCTACATGGCAGAGTAGTGCATCATTTCCATATACAGAGTTCAAGCTACAGGGGAGATGACTCCAAAGTGTTCATATTCTGGGAGCTACCTACATGGCAGAATAGTGCAACATGTCCATATACACAGTACTAGTTACATGGCAGAAAAGTCCAATATGGTCTTATAAAGAGAGCTACAGGGCAGTGTAGTGCAACATTTTCATATACCATGTTCTAGCTACAAGGCAGACGAGTCCAACATGTCTATATACAGAGAGCAAGCTATATGGCAGAGTAGTGAAATATTTCCATATACAGGGTTCTAGATATATGTCAGATTTGTCCAACGTGTCCATATACTGAGAGCTACCTACGTGAAAGATCAGTCTAAAATATCCAAGCAGAGAGAGCTAGTGACGTCAGACGAGTCAAATTGTCAATATACAGATTGCAAGCTACATGGCAAGGTAGTGCAACATTTCCATATACAGAGTTCTAGCCACAAGGCACATGAATTCTACTTGTCTATATATTGAGAGCTAGCTTCATGGCAGAGTAGTGCATCATTTTCATACACAGAGTTCAAGCTACAAGCAGATGAGTCCAAAATGTTCATACACTGAGAGCTAGCTCCATGGCAGAGTAGTCCAGCATGTCCATATAAGGAGTACAAGCTACATGGCAGATGAGTCCAACATGTCCATAAACTGAGAGTTAGTTACATGGCAGACAAGTTCAATATGTTCATATACAGAGAGCGAGCTACATGGTAGGTTAGTGCAATATTTCCATATACGGAGTTTGAGCTACAAGGCAAATGATTCCACCTTGACTATATACTGAGAGCTAGCTACATGGCAGACAAGTCCAATATGTCCATATAGAGAGAGCTACCTACTTTATAGTACAGTCCAAGATGTCCATGTACAGAGAGCATGCTACATGACATATGAGTCCAATATGTTCATGTATAGAGAGCTACCAACTTGGCAGATCAATCTAACATACCCATGTCCAGAGAGCTAGCTACATGGCAGACGAGTCCAAAGTGTCCATACACTGAGAGCAAACTACTTGGTAGATAATTCCAAAATACTCGTATACAAAGCACTAGCTACATGTCGGACAAGTACAATATGTTCATATACAGAGAACTAGCGACATGGCAGGGTAGTGCAACATTTCAATATACAGATTCCTAGCTAGAAGGTAGATGATTCCAACTTGTCTAACACTGAGAGCTAACTACATGGCAGACATATCGAATATGTTCATATACAGAGAACTACCTACTTGGCAGATCAGACCAACATATCCATGTACAGAGGGCTAGCACATTGCAGACGAGTCCAAAAGGTCCATATACAAAGAGTTAGCTAATTGTCATCGTAGTGCAACGTTTCCACATACAGAGTTCTAGCTACATGGCCAATGTGTCCAACGTGTCCATACATTGAGAGCTAGCTGCATGGTAGAATAGTCCAACATATCCATATACAGGGTATTAGCTACATGGCAGACGTGTCCAAAATGTCCATACACTGAGAGCTACCTACATGGAAAATCAGTCCAAAATAATCATATACAAAGAGCTAGCTACATGGCAAACAAGTCCATCATGTTCATATACAAAGAGCTAGCTACATGGCAGGGTATTGCAACATTGCCACATTTCACTATACAGATTTCGAGCTACAAGGCAGATGATTCCAACTTGTCAATATACTGAAAGTTAGCTACATGGCAGAGTAGTCCAATGTGTCCATATACAGTGTACTAGCTACATGGCAGATGAGTCCAACATGTCCATATACTGAGAGTTAGCTGAAGGGTAGACAAGTCAAATATGTTCATATACAGAGAGCTAGCTACATGGCAAGGTAGTACAACACTTCCATATACAGATTTCTAGCTACAAAGCATATGATTCCAACTTATCTATATACTGAGAGCTAGCTACATGGCAGACAAGTCCAATATGTTCATGTATAGAGAACTATCAACTTGGCAGATCAGTCCAACATATCCATGTACACAGAGCTAGGTACATGGCAGAATAATCCAAAATGTCCATATACAGAGAGCTAGTTACATGGCAGTGCAGTGTGACATATCCATACAAAGAGTTCCAGCTTCAAGACAGATGAGTCCAACTTATCTATATACTGAGATCTATCTACATGGCAGACAAGTCCAATACATTCATATACAAAGAGTTAACTACTTGGCACATCAGTTCAACATATCCATGTACAGAGAGCTAGCTACTTGGCAGACAAATCCAAAATGTCCATATACAGACAGCTAGCTACATGGCAGGGTATTTCAACATTTCCATATAAAGAGTTCTAGCTAAAAAACAGATGAGTCAAACTTGTCTATATATAGATAACTGGCTGTGGGCCTGAGTACTGCAACATTTCCATATACAGCGTTCTAGCTACATGGAAGATTACTCCAACATGTCCATATACTGAGAGCAGGCTACATGTTAGACAACTAAAATTTGTTCATATACAGAGATCTAGTTACATGGCAGGGTAGTACAACATTTCCATATACAGAGTTCTAGCTACAAGGCATATGAGTCCAACTTGTCTGTATATTGAGAGCTATCTATATGTCAGTGTATTGCAACATTTACATATACAAAGTTCTAGCTACAAGGTAGATGAGTCCAACTTGTCTATATACAGAGAGCTAGGTACATGGCAGGTTAGTGCAATATTTCCATATACAGAGTTCTAGTTACAAGGCAGATGAGTCCATCTTGTCTATATACATAGAGGAAGCTATTTGGCAGAGAAGTACAACATTTCCATGTACAGAGTTTTACTTTCATGGTAGATATGTCCAAAATGTCCATATACTGAGAGCTAGCTACATGGCAGTGTAGTCCAACTTGTCGATATACTGAGAGCTAGCAACAAGGCTGACAAGTGCAATATGTGCATATACAGAGAGCTAGTTATATGTCAAGGTAGTGCGAAATTTCAATATGCAGAGATCTAGCTACATGTCAGATGAGTCCAACTTTTGTATATACTGAGTCTAGTTACATGGCATTAAGTCAGCATGTCCATATACAGAGAGCTAGCTGTAGCTACATTTCCATATACAGATGTCTATCTTCATGCCAGACAAGTCCAATATGTTCATTTACAGAGAGTAGCTACATGGCAGAGTAGTCCAACATTTCCATATACAGAGTTCTAGCTACATGGTATAGTAGTCCAACATGTCCATATACAGGGTACTAGCTACATGGCAAATGATTCCAACATGTGCACATACGGAGAGCTCACTCCATCGCAGACAAGACCAATATGTTCATTTACATGGCAGGGTAGTGCAACATTTCCATATGAAGTGTTCTAGTTACTTGGCAGATGTGTCCCACATGTCCATATACTGAGAGCGAGCTACATGGCAGAAAGTCCAATATGTTTATATACAGAGAACTACCTAATTGGCAGATCAGTCCAACTTATCAATGTACGGAGAGCTACATGCAAGACAGACGAGTCCAAAAAGTCTATATACAGAAAGTTATCTATATATCAGTGTAGTACAACATTTACATATACAGAGTTCTAGCTACAAGGTAGATGAGTCCAACTTGTCTATACACAGAGAGTTAGATAAATGGAAGGGTAGTGCAACATTTCCATATACAGAGTTCTACCTTCAAGGCAGATGAGTCCAACTTGTGTATATATAGAGAGCTAGCTACAAGGCAGAGTATTGCAACATTTCCATATCCAGAGTTCTAGCTACATGCAGATGTCTCCAACATGTTTATATACAGAGAGCTAGCTACATGGCCGAGTAGTCAAACATGTCCATATACAGGGAACTAGCTACATGGAAGAATAGTGCAACATGTCCATAAACTGAGAGCTAGCTACATGGCAGACAAGTCCAATATGTTCATATACAGAGATCTGGTTACATAGCAATGTAGTGCAACATTTCCATATACAGAGTTCTAGCTACAAAGCAGATGAGTCCAAAATGTCATGTACAGATAGCTAGATACAAGACAGGGTAATGCAATATTTCCATATACAGATTTCTAGCTACGAGGCAGATGAGTTCAACTTGTCTATATACAGAGAGCTAGCTACATGGCAGACAAGTCCAATATCTTCATATACAGAGAGCTACCTCCTTGGCAAATCCATCCAACATGTGCATGTACAGAAAGCTAGCTAACTGGCAGACGAGTCCTAAATGTCCATATACAGAAAGCTGAATACATGGCAGACAATTCCAAAATGTTCATATACAGAGAGGTACCTACTTGGACTATCAGTCCAACATATCCGTATAAAGAGAGCTAGCTACATCGCAGGGTAGTGAAACCATTTCCATACACAGAGTTCTGGCTAAAAGGCAGATGAGTCCAACTTGTCTATAAACAGAGAACTACCTACAAGTGTTAGTCGTGCTACATTTCCATATACAGAGACCGAGCTACATCATAGATGTTTCAAATGTGTCCATATACTGAGAGCTACCTTAATGGCAGATGAGTCCAACATGTCCATATGCAGTGTACTAGCTACATGGCAGATGAGTCCAACATATACATATACTGAGACTCAGCTACATGACAGACAAGTCCAATATGTTCATAAACAGATAGCTACCTACTTGGCAGATCAGTCCAACATATCCATGTACAGAGAGCTAGTTGTGTGGAAGACGAGTCCAAAATGTCCATATACAGAGAGCTATATATATGTCAGTGTAGTGCAACATTTACATATACAGAGTTTTAGCTAAAAGGCAGATGAGTCCAACTTGTCTATATATAGAGAACTAGCTACATGGGTCAGTCGTGCTACATTCCATATACAGAGACCTACCTACATCATAGATGTTTCAAACATGTCCATATACTGAGAGCTACCTACATGGCAGATCAGTCCAACATGTCCATATATAGGGTACTAGCTACATGGCAGGTAATTCCAACATGCCCATATACTGAGAGCTAGCTACATGGTTGTCAAGTCCAATATGTTCATATACAATGAATTAGCTACAAGGCAGGGTAGTGCAACATTTCCATATACAGAATTCTAGCTCCATGGCAGATGTGTGCAATGTCACCATATACTGAGAGCTAGCTACATTTTAGAGTAGTGCAACATATCCATAAACAGAGTTCTAGTTACATGGAAGATGAGTCCTATGTGTCCATATACTTAGAGCTAGCTACATGGCAGACAAGTCCACTTTGTTCATTTACAGAGAGCTAGCTACATAGCAGGGTAGTACAACATTACTATATACAGAGTTCTAGCTATGTGGTAGATGTGTCCAATCTGTCCATATACTGAGAGCTAGTTACATGGCAGAGTAGTCCAATATGTCCATATACAGGGTACTAGCTACAGGGCAGATGAATCCAACATGTCCATATACTGAGAGCTACCTACATGGCAGACAAGTCCTATATGTTCATATACAGAGAGCTAACTAACTGGCAGATTAGTCCAACATAACCATGTTCAGAGAGCTAGCTACATGGCAGACAAGACCAAAACTTCCATGTACAGAGATCTAGCTACATTAAATGGTAGTGCAACATTTCCATCTACAGAGTATTAGCTACAATGTAGATGAGCCCATCTTGTCTATATACAGAGAACTAGCTACATGGCAGAGTAGTGCTACATTTCCATATACAAAGTCCTAGCTACATGGCAGATGTGTCCAACGTGTCCACATACTGAGAGCTAGCTGCATGGCAGGTGAGTGCAAAATTTCCATATACAGAGTTCTAGCTTTATGGAAGATATGTCCAACGTGTCCATAAACTGAGAGCTAGCTTCATGGCAGACAAGTCCAATACGTTCGTATACAGAGAGTTACTTACTTGGCAGACCAGTACAACATATCCATGTACAGATGTCCATATACAGAGAGCTAACTACATGGCAGCGTCTTGCAACATTTCCATATATAGAGTTGTAGATACAAGGATGATGAGTATAACTTGTCTATATACACTGAGCTAGCTACATGGTAGAGTAGTGCGACATTTCCATATGCAGAGTTATAGCTACATGGCAGATGTATCCAACGTGTCCATACACTGCGACCTAGCTACATGGCATTGTAGTTCAAAATGTCCATATACATTGTACTAGCTACAAGGCAGATGAGTCCAACATGTCCATATACTTATAGCTAGCTACACGGCAGACAAGTCAAATATGTTGATATACATAGAGCTACCTACTTGTCAGATAAGTCCAACATATCCATGTACAGAGAGCTAGCTACATGGCAGACGAGTCCAAAATGTCCATATACAGAGAACTAGCTACATGTCAGGGTAGTGCAAC
>NW_006409199.1:0-3425 GCF_000296735.1 Chrysochloris asiatica | reverse complement strand
AAATGTCCATATACAGAGAACTAGCTACATGTCAGGGTAGTGCAACATTTCCATATAGAGAGTTCTAGCTACATGGGAGATGTGTCCAATGTGTCCATATCCTTAGAGCTAGCTACTTGGCAGACACATGCACTATGTTCATATACAGAGAGCTAGCTACATGGCAGGGTAGTGCAACATTTCCATATACAGAGTTCTAGCTACAAGGCAGATGAGTCCAAATTTTCTATATACTGAAAGCTAGTTACATGGCAGACAAGTACAATATGTTCATATACTGAGGGCTTCCTAATTGGCAGATCAGTCCAACTATCCATGTGCAGACAGTTAGCTACATGGCAGACGAGTCCAAAGTGCAACGTTTCCATATACAGAGTTCCAGATACAAGCTAGAAGATTCCAACTTTTCTATATACAGAGAGCTAACTACATGTCAGAGTAGTCCAACAATTCCAAATACATAGTTCTAGCTACATGGAAGATGTGTACAACGTTTCCATATACTTTGAGCTAACTACATGGCAGAGTAGTACAGCATGTCCATATACTGAGAGGTAGCTACATCCATACAAGTCAAATATGTTCATATACAGAGAGCTAGATATATGGAAGGGTAGTGCAACATTTGCATATACAGAGTTGAAGCAACATGGCAGATGTGTACAACGTGTCCATATACTGAGAGCTAGCTACATGTCAAATGCCACCTAAATGTCCATGCACAGAGAGCTAGCTACATGTCAGAGTTGTGCATCTTTTCCATATACAGATTTCAACCTGCATGGCAGTTGAGTCCCAAGTGTTCATATATTGGGAGCTAGCTTCATGGCACAGTAGTCCAACATAACCACATACAGAATTCTAGTTACATGGCAGATGTGTCCAACGTGTCCATGTACTGAGAGCTAGCTACATGGCAGACAAGCCCAATTTGTTCATATACAGAAAGTTATCTACTTGGCAGATCATTCCAACATATCCATGTACAAACAAGCTAGCTACATGGCAGACGAATCCAAAATGTCCTTATACAGACAGCTAACTACATGGCAGATAAGTCAAACATGTTCAGATACAGAGAACTATAGAGATCTAACTACATGGCAGATGAGTCCACAATGTCCATATGAAGAGAGCTAGCTACATGGTAGGGTAATGCAACATTTCCATATACACAGTTCTAGTTACATGGTAGATGTGTCCAATGTGTCCATTTACTGAGAGCTAGCTTCATGGCAGACAAGAACAATATGTTCATATACAGAGAGCCACCTACTTGACAGATCAGCCCAACATATCCATGTACAGAGAGCTAACTATATGACAGACAAATCCAATATGTTAATATACTGAGACCGACCTTCATGGCAGATCAGTCCTACTTATCCTTGTACAGGGAGCTAGCTACATGGCAGACAAGTTCAATATGTTTATATACAGAGTGCTCCCTAATTGGATGATTAGTCCCAAATGTCCATATACAGAGAGATAGCTACATGGTAGGGTTGTGCAATATTTCCATATACAGAGTTCTAGGTACAAGTCAGATAAGTCCAACTTGTCTATATACAGAGAGCTAACTACATGGAAAGGTAGCACAACATTTCCATATACAGAGTTGTAGCAACATGGCAGATGTCTCCAATGGGTCCATATACTGGGAGCTAGCTACATGGCAGAGTAGTCCAACATGTTCATATTCAGTGTAGTAGCTACATGGTAGATGTGTCCAACGTGTACATATACTGTGAACCACCTACAGGGCAGACAACTCCAAAGTATTCATATACAGAGAAGTACCTACTTCGCAGATCAGTCCAACTTATCCATATACAGAAAGCTAGCTACATGGCAGACAAGTCAAAAATGTCCATATACAGAGAGATAGCCACATGGCAGGGTAGTGCAACATTTACATTTACAGAGTTCTAGCTACAAGGTAGATGAGTCCAACTTGTCTATATTAAGAGAGCTAGCTTCATGGCAGTGTAGTGCAACATTTCCATATACAAAGTTCTAGATACATGGCAGATGTGTCCAATGTGTCCATATAATAAGAGTGAGCTACATGGCAGACAAGTCCAAAATGTTCACATACAAAGAGCTACCTACTTGGCTGATCAGTCCAAAATATCCATGTACAGAGAACTAGCTACATGGCAGACGAGTCCAAAATATCCATATACAGAGAGCTAGCCACATTGCAGGGTAGTGCAACATGTCCATATTCCAAGGCAGATGAGTCCAACTTGTCCATAAACAGAGAGCTAGCTACATGGAAAAATAGTGCAACATTTCCATATACAGAGTTCTAGCTACATGGCAGATGTGTCCAATGTGTCCATATACTTAGAGATAGCTACATGGCAGAGTAGTACAACATGTCCATATTCCGGGTAGTAGGTTCATGGCAGACAAGTCCAATATGTTCATATATAGAGAGCTACCTACTTGGGAGATCAGTCCAACATTTCCATGAACAGAGACCTAGCTACATGACAGATGTGTCCAAAATATCCATATACAGAGAACTAGCCACATGGTACAGTAGTGCAACATTTTCATATACAGAGTTCTAGCTACAAGTCAGATGAGTCCAACTTGTCTATATACAGAGAGATAGCTACATGGCAGTGTACAGCAACATTTCCTTATACACAGTTCTAGCTACATGTCAGATGAGTCCAAAATGTCCATATACAGAGAGCTACCTACAAGTCAGGGTAGAGAAATATTTCCATATAAAGAGTTGTAGCTACAAGGCAGATGAGTCCAACTTGTCTATATACAGAGATCTAGCTTCATGGCATGGTAGAGCAACATTTCCATATACATAGTTCTAAGTACATGGCAGATGTGTCCCACGTGTCCATACATTGATAGCTGGCTATGTGGCAGAGCAGTCCAAAATGTCCATATACAGGGTACTAACTACAAGTTAGATGAGTCCAATATGTCTATATTCTTAGAGCTAGCTATATGACAGACAAGTCCAATATGTTTATATACAGAGAGCTACCTACTTAGCAGATCAGTGTAACATATCCATGTACAGAGAGCTAACTACATGGCACACAAGTCAAAATTGTCCATATACAGAGAGCTAATTTCATGACAGGGGAGTGCAACATTTTCATATACAGAATTTGAGCTACAAGGCAGATGAGTCCAACTTGTCTATATACAGAGAGCTGGCTACATGGTAGTGTAGTGCAACATTTCTATAAACAGATTTCTAGCTACATGGCAGATTTGTCCACCATGTCCATATACGGAGAGCTAGCTACATGGCAGACAAGTCCAATATGTTCATATACAGAGGCCTAACTACTTGGCAGATCAGTCGAACATACACATGTACAGAGAGCTAGCTACATGGCAGAGGATTCCAAAATGTCCCTATACAGAGAGCTAGCTACATGGAA
>NW_006409198.1:211394-211904 GCF_000296735.1 Chrysochloris asiatica | reverse complement strand
CAGAGCTTTGAATCTGATATGAAATGTGGGGCATTAGCTTTTGGTGCCCACCTGTGGAGAAATCTGACTGTGGCAGGAATAAACTGTGATTTTCTAATCAATTTGGATGCTCCCTGAAGGCTCCCAGCTGGGTGGAGATAAGATGGCAGGGCCACAGCCAGGCTCATACAGCGCTAAAATCATGGAGCAACTTGTGGAAAAAGAGGTGTGATGGCTTTTTTTTTACTTTTCTTTCCTCCTCTCTCCTGTCCCACCCTCTTTGCCTAGCCCAGGCATCTTCAGGCAGGTGGCAGCACACCCCAAAAGGGTCCAGTGTCGTGCACACAGGGAACAATTTTCCCACATCACAAAGAGGAAGTCCCTGAAAGCCACAATGGTTCCACAAGTTAATCCTTTGGCTGCTTCTTATGACCTCTGACTCGGACTTAGCTCTAAAGTTGACACTCTTACTTTGGCAGGATCCTTCATTCCTGCCCTGCTGGGCAAGAGACAACATGTCTGGCCATAAAG
>NW_006409198.1:207865-209164 GCF_000296735.1 Chrysochloris asiatica | reverse complement strand
TGGATAACATGAAGAGGAATAACTTAAGAATTATTGGCATTCTGGAACAGGAAGTATCACAACAATCCACAGAGGAGATTGTTGAGGAACTTGTGGAAGAAAATTTCCCTAACATTTTAATAATCCACATTTGAAAAGGAATAGAACAACCAGAAAGAAACTCGACAAAGATACAGATGAATTAAACAGCACAATCAACCAACTTAATCTCATAGATATGTACAGAGCATTCAACCCAACAACAGCAAAATACACAATCTTTTCCAGTGCTCATGGAATATTCTCCAGAGTTGACCATGTGTTAGGACACAAACCAAGCCTCCATAAATTTACAAACATCAAAATATTACAAAGCATCTTTTCAGACCACAATGCTATAAAGCTAGAAATCAACCATAGGAAGACAATGGAAATAAAGTCAAATGCATTCAAACTGAGTAACACCCAGCTGAAAAGTGACTGGGTAGTAGAAGAAATTAAACGTGAACTCAGAAAGTTCCTAGAAAGAAATGATAATGAAAACACAACATACCAAAATCTTTGGGACGTGGTGAAAGTGTTACTGAGAGGAAAAGTTACTGCAATAAATGCACACATCCAAAAGGAAGAAATAACCAAAATTAACGCATTACCACAGCATCTCCAACAATTAGAAATAGACCAACAGAGGGAATGTACAGTCACCAAAAGAAAAGAAATAAGAAAGATTAGAGCAGATAAAATGAGATAGAAAACAGAACAAACTATAGGAAGATTCAAGTGGACAAGAAGTTTGTTCTTTGAAAGGATTCATAAAGTTGATAAACCAGTGGAAAACCTAATAAAAGAAAAAAGGGAGAAGACACAAATAACACACATTAGACCACATTGGCAATGTCACAAAGGAAACAAAAGAAATAAAAAGGATTATAACAGAATACTATGAAGAGTTGTTCACCAACAGATTTGAAAACTTGAAGAGATCGATACATTTTTAGAGAAACACCATCTACCTAAACTTACATAGAGTGAAGTAGAAAACTTGGACAGATCCATAACAAAAGAAGAAATTGATCAGGTCATCAAAATACTCCGAGACAAAAGAGGTCCAGTTCCAGATGGCTTCACTGGTGAGTTTTACAAACATTAATGGAAGAGCTGTCATCAATTCTACTCAAATTATTCCAGAATATAGAAGAGGATTAAACACTTCCTAATGCATTTTATGAAGCAAGCATAACCCTCATACCAAAACCAGGGAAGGATATCACTAAGAAAGAAAATTATAGACCAATATCCCTCATGAACATTGCTGCAAAT
>NW_006409198.1:194447-206137 GCF_000296735.1 Chrysochloris asiatica | reverse complement strand
CATACTTGGTAAAGTGGAGGATCAGCAAAATAGAGGAAGAACCCCAAGGAGATGGATTGGCACAGTGGCAGTAGCAATTGACTCAAGCTGAGCTATAATTGTGAGATTGACACAGATCTGAAGAGTGTTTTCTTTTGTTGTGCACAAGTACTAATTCAATGAATCTTAACAGCAACAATTTTATCATTTTATCTGCGTTGGTCCTACTTGTGAAATCACTCCATTCTTAGGGGAAAACCTAGATAATGTAAGCTAACATATTTTTCTGGGATAGGTTTAAGGCCAGGCACTTGTTCTCACCTTCTCTGTTATTTGGTATTCACTATCCACAAAATTTCACCTGAAAAACTATGGCATATGGGAAATTGCAATTTTATTTTTGTTTAAATGAATGTCTCTTATATTTATCTTGATACACTGTAGTTGTGCACAGTCATAAGATTTACTTCTGTCCTTTCCCTAAACTATCTGGAGTCAATTATCTCTTTGAAATTACCACTGGGCACTATTATTGAGTGCCCCAGGGGTTTTTCTTCTGTCATAAGCAACCTCCATTTTTTACTGAACAGATAGGCTTTTGTTTTAAAACAGAGGATTTCTGTCAGTATCTCAATATCTCAAGTAAATATGTCCTTTGATCCTTACCTGCACCTGAAACATCATTGGACTCTTACTTGATTCCCTGGTTTGCAGATCCAGCTTATGAAAAGGTAGTATTAACTTGTGAGTCTTTGCTATTAAATGTATTCTCATTCTTCTTCACCTCCCTTAATGAATCACTCCCACTTCTGTACTATAATTCTCTCCTTCTTTTTAAGAAACCTCAAAAATATTATTAGAATAGAAAATATAGACAGGAGGAGGGACATAAAGATATCAACTTCCTTATTTTTATTAGTTTCATTAAAATTATAATCCAAATATTTAATTAGAATCAATTGCTGTTAACAGAAGCACAGAGCAAGTTGGTTGCATCAACAAATTTAGCCAATGCCAGCAATTCAAGCAGATATAGGAGCAGCTCTAGATACAATCCACAGGTTTTGTATGCAAATGTTGATTTAAATGTGTTCTGGAACATTTAAATCATTTGTGTTATATTTACTAAAAGTAGAAATAATTATTTATTCATATTGTTGTTATTCAATTAATAATTTCAACACACACTTGCATATTTATCTTTTTCTTTGCCAAATACAGTGCTATGTTGTTCAAGTACATTAAGATGAATAAACGAAACTCTGTCATAAAATAAAATAAATACATAATGCTAAAGTTATTCTATTGTTTTTAAGTGCTGTTGAGTCCATTACAACTCACAGCAACTGTGCATTAATAAATAAATTATATATATTAATGAATAAAATAAATTTGCATATTCCTCACATTGAATAATACTTCCTTCAAATATTTACAGCTAAGGCAAAATCTGTAAAAGTTTCCTTTTACTCTCTCCAGGGAAATCACATCATTGCAATATACCAGTTACTTAAAAACAGAAATCATACATACATATCCCCGATAAGTCTGCAGGTTAAAAAAAAAAAAAAAAAGTTGCAGTTTTATGATGCTTTTAAAAGCACTTAAGAATATTGAATATGAATTCATAGTTCTTTACAAGTAAACAACATAAGCCAATGCTGAATGTACAGTTTCCTTTTCTATTGTATATCTTAAAACAACAGTTCTATGAGAGTTAGATTAAATAAAAACAAGTCTGGAGAGATCACATTATTTTACCTTTTGTCAGTGATTTTCAATTCTTATTTATTTTTCCTTAGCTTTGATTACCTGTCTATTTGAAATTTTCCTTACTTTGATTACCTATCTATTTGAAATTTTCACAATTATTGTAGATTGATTAAAAATTTATAAAATAACTGAAGATCAAGTATGTTTTAGAGTCTTTGCACATCTGCATAGCAGTTAAATGTCAAAGTCAAGATGTAAACCCTACCATCCCCTGAAGGTAGTAAAGCCTCAACTCTACTTAGCTTCAACATGAAACATAAAGTTTGTGGTTGTTGCTATTAAGTGCCATCATGTCTGGTCTCATTCATAGCAACACTGTATACGGTTTCCAAGGAGTACCTAGTGAGTGTGAACTGCTGACCTTGTGCTCCAGTGTTTATCCTACAGCTCCACAGTAAGACTCAAATGTAGAAAACAAAAATAAATTTGTGAGCATAAAAAATAAAGAGTTTTCACTATGATTTTAAACCATGAAAATATTTTGCAATTCTATGATATGGTGGTAGATGTGTGACATGTACTTCAATGAGAGAAGATGGTAAGAAATATGTTTAAAACACAAACTTTGGAATGAAAATGTCTTAAATAGACAGAGCTACTTTTAAATATTGAAGTATTCTATTTTAAGTGTGTTGGTCATACAATTATATCCATAAACTATCAGCAAACAAGTTGGTATAAAATGACAATAACAAGACTACCTATTGAACATACATTTAAAGGACATGAAACAAAATGCTTCAAAAAAGGGAAAGGTTTTATTCTTGAAATCTTGAGGCCAATTAGATAGCTACACCTTCTCTTCCTTTTGGAAGTTAGCCAAGTTCTCATGGGTTATAAGGACTTGAATTGTTCATAAGCAAAACAGAATGAGAAAACAAGAGTGTGAAATACTATATCATGTACCATTAAAAGTATAAAGTTGAAGGTACAAAGAAAACAGGGTTTGGAAATACATGTTCTACTCACTGATTCAAGGGAGTGAAGAAATCTGCTGATGCAGTTCCAGGAGTAAACATGCTGTCTTGGAGAATGTAGTGACCCTTTAAAATAAGAGTCTGCAATCTTTCTTTTAAAAGATGCTAGTGATGATACTTTCCATTGAGTCAGTTCCAGTTTATAGCAACCTATTTACAACAGAATGAACCATTCCCTTGTCCTAAGCTGTCCTCACAGCCTTTGTTGTTTTTAAGTCCATGCTTGATGGAACTGTGTCTATTGAAATTGTTGAGTGTGTCCCTCTTTTCTGCTGACATTTTACTGACCAAGTGGGATGCTTATGCACATGCATGTATATATAATTTTTCTAGCACCAGAACTGAAGGAAGACTCATTAACAACTTGTGATCAGCAGATGACATAGGTTTGCTTGCTTAAAATAAAGAGGGCAGGAAGCATTTACTGATGAATATTACAGACTGCATTCTTCTGTATTAATTGTACTTTAAAGAAAACAAAAATCCTCACAAATGGGCCATTGAATAACATTATAATAAATGGGAAGAGATTGAAGTGGCTAAAGACGTAATTTTGCTTAGGTTCACTTTCAACACTCACAGAAGCAGCAGTAAAGAAAAAAGGACACATTTTACTAATCAAATATGCTGTAAAATACCTCTTTAAAATGGTAACTAAAAAGAAAAAAAAAATGTCATTTTGAGGACTAAGGTGCAACTGACCCAAACCATGGCTATTTTTAATCACCTCATATGCATGCGAGGGCTGAGCAATGAATAATGAACATTGTAGAAAAATTGATGCATTTGAATTATAGTGATGATGAAAAGTATTGAATATATCATGGACTATCAGAAGAAGAAACAAATTTGTTCTGAAAGAAGTATAGTCAGATTACTCCTTGGAAGTAATAATGATATAATGGTGAAACTTCATCACTCATACTATGGACATATTGTCAGGAGGACTAGTTCCTGGGGAAGGACATAATGGTTGGTGAAGTGGAGGGTCACTGAAGAACAAGATCCTCAACAAGATGGTCTGATACAGAGTCAGCAACAATGGACTCAAACAGCAATTGTGAGGATGGCACAGGACCAACCAAGGTTATATTCTGTTGTGCATAGGATCACTATGAGGAGAGCCTGACAGGATGGCACTTAAAATCAACAATCCTTTATAATTCACAGTGGCAGCTGTGAAGGAAAACATTTCAAGCATGTGTGTGAGTTCAATACCCATTGTCTACTCCCTCCCCCCATCACCAACAATACAGAGTTAGAAAATATTCAGAAAACAATATCTTTACATATCACATTATTTAATGCCAAAATATGTTCATGTTGTATGGGAAAAAAAATAACAGAAATTTAACCAAAACAGATGAGTCACCATACTTCATCTTATTCATTTTAACAATGCAATTAAATAAATACTGATTTCCACAAATAATAATCATTGATCTGTAGTGTAGAGGTTATGAATCGGGCTGCGAACCTTAAGGTCAGCATTTTGAAACTACCAGCTGTTCCGCGGGAGAAAGATGAGGCTTTCTACTCCCGTAAAGATTTACAGGCTCAGAAACCCTGTACAGGGTCGCTATGAGTTGAAACTGACACCACGGCACATAACCACCACCACCATCAAATGATACACAGGAATATACTAAGTTCCAATTTAATTTTCTAAATCCTCAAGATCCATTGTGGTGCATTTAATGGTTGCATCAATCATTCAATCAACTCACCCATCGCATTTTCTTGTAAGTTCCTCATTCCTACCAACGTTTATGTGCCAGGTATTTAAATAGACATTTAGGGTAAGCAAGGCTTTACAGTTAACAGATCAAGGAATAAAAATTGAAACAAACATAAAGTGTAAGTACATTTATCTGCAATAATTTCTCCTGAAGAGTGCATTTTAAGGGTCTGTGCAATATTTGCATAGAACTTCTGTTTTAAATATATTTTAAATATTAAATTTAGGAGAAAGGGTTTCTTGGAAAATTCCTAAAGATCTTTTTATTTTCACAGATGGTAAAACTAAGTAATGTTTGTATTGTAAGTTAGTCACAATTCAATAGAACACTGACTAATCTATATATATTTTTCTGTTTTTGTTGTAAATCTAAATTATGCAATTTTAAGTAGTATGCAGTCTGTTTTTAAAATATCACTTCACATACTGTATTACCAGAAACCAGAAAGACCTGCATTACATCAGATCTTTTATGATGTTTTTATAAATATCTGAGACAGATCTTAACACTTGGCAGAATTATCACAACTACTTATTGTAATAACAAAAAGAGATAAGGGGAAAGCCCAAGTGAGGTTTCCATAGTGTAGGAGCATACAGAGGGACACATTTAGAAGAACAGATGCAGCAGAATAAAAAAATTAAAAAGAACGGGAAAAATGTAGGAGGTTTGTAATAAGTTAAAAAATTCCAAATAATTAATTTGTATTGTAATAATGCTGTGATTTTGCATTGGTAATTAAGAAAGCATATCTTAATCCCCAAGTATATGTAATGTAAAGAGTGGCTATGAGAATGTACAGGAGCTTAACAAGAAAGCAGAAATTAACACAATAGAGAAAATTCATGTAATATAATCCAATATTATTGTTGTTAACTGTTGCCAAGTTAGTTCTGACTCATAGTGACCCTGAATAGGGTTTCCAAGGAGCAGCTGGTGAACTTGAACTGTCGACCTTGTGATTCAAACTGACTTTCCAGTGCAGTGCATTAACCCACAGTGCCACACCAGGGGAGATGTAAAAAAATTGACAACTCAGGAAATTCTCTCTTGATTTTCAAGCAGAGATGTAATTGGGATGAAATGGTTATTTGGTATCAAAGAGAAATATTGTTTAGTTTCAAGGCAAGATAGAGATATATAGAAATAATACTACAATAAAAAGAAAACAAAAATCAAATCCATTGTCAGTTCAATATTATTGATAAGGGTTAAACCAAAGAAATAGGAGAAAAAGTCTAGCAAATTAATTGATTAGAAATATAAAAATTAATATTTTGAAGAGAAGAACCTAATCATTTTTGTAATTTCAAGGAGTACATGGAAATGGATTAAAAATTTGAGGTAGAATATAATAGAGAACTAGTACATGCGTAAATAGAAGAGAAAAGAGAAAGAAGACTAGAGTTAGTGAATTATCTATGATAATAAAGAATCTATTTCATGGAGAAAAGATGAATAAAAATAAATAGGAATTAGTTTTAGGTAACTACAGCAGTAGGATAAACTGTTTTATGAGATTTTACCATGTATTTTATAAAGTACAATACACTGAGAAGAGACAAAGTAACGTTAATATTTCGCTTTACTCAATGGGATAAAATAACGATAAGCATAAGTTGTCCAGTGGTGAAACCTTAACATACTGTTGTGAGTCATCAAAAAGTATGGAGAAGTACATAAATACGACTTAAGACATTTAAGATGGTCAACTTAGTACTCAATACATGGGAAATCAATGAAATTAAGGATCATATTATTTCTGAATTGTTGTGATTTAACTTATGCAAATATTAGTTCTTTTGGGGTTCTATAGTACTTAAAAAGCAGGTTTTCAATTGAAAATGGATGATTAGCTTGCACAACGGTCATTTTTGTGTTGTGAGAGGCAATGGAAATCAGTAATATCAGCATTTCTGGTTGAAGAAATGTGGGACTGCACCATCTTAGCTGAAGCACCTTAACTTGAATGCATTTTTTCTAGTTACATTTCCATAGGTCAATAATGTCCTTCATCTTTCAGGATTCAGTTTTTTTATTTTAAAATTGTGTGTATAATATTCAGTTTTCAGAGACACTATGAAATTACAATATGCAATATGTGAATAATGTAAACTGGTTATTGTTGTTATTAAGTGCATTGAGTTGTTTACCACTAATAGAGAGGCTTGTACTTAGCAGTACTGTGCTTATCCTACAGCACCACAAGTGGCAGAAACTAGATGGTGTTGTTGTTGTTAAGTGCTGTGAGTTGATTCCCACACATATCAACTCTGTACACAGTTTCCAAGAAGAAACTGGCAAATTTTAACTACTGATTTTGTGATTAGCAGTCCAGTGATTATTCTACAATGCCTTAAGTCTCCATAAACTAGATGTTGTTATTGTCATTAAGGGCCGTCAAATTGGTTACGGTTTATAGTGATGCAGCGTAGGATTTCTGAAGAGTGGCTAGTGGATTTGAGCCCCCAAATTACATTTGAAATAGACTTGTAGTCCAGTGTTTATTTTACAGCACCACATGAGGACTCCATAATCTAGATTATTGTTGTTGTTAAATGCCGTTGAGTCGGTTCCGACACATAGAGATCCAGTTTTGGGTTTCTAAGAAACAGCAGGTGAGTTTGAACTACAGACCTTGTGGATTAAATGGACTTTACAGTCCAGTTCATTAACACACAGCACCACACCAGGATTCTCATAATCTAGATGTTGTTGTTGTTAAGTGCCATGGAGTCGGTTCCGACCCATAGCGACCCTGTACAGGGTTTCCGAGGGTGTAAATCTTTTCAGGAGTAGTAAGCCTCATCTTTCTCCCGCGGAGCGGCTGGTAGTTTCAAACCGCTGACCTTAAGGTTCGCAGCCCGATTCCTAACCATTATTTTAATGATGTAATCACGTGGATCATGTGCTGCATGTCTGTTGCTTTTGTGGTTTGTAGAGCTCACTCTTGTGGACAGAATGCCAATGACCATTTTCTCCATGGTCAGTGATGTGTGCGTCCACAAACCATGTACCATGCAATTGCTGCCTCTACTACCAGCAATATATGAACTTTTAACCTTTATATTCAGTGGTATGCTGTCTTTCAGATCAGGCTCTACATGAGTACATTTTCTGGGATTGGCAATGAGCACTCTACTCACTCCTATGCCACATTTGCTCTTCCTTTTTTCTTTTTTTCCTTATTCTTTTTACTTCCCTCTTTCCCTTTTTATTTTTGGCCCAGCAGACAATGACTGAATCTATACTATCCAGTTAAGCCTGCAGTCCTACCAATTGACAGTGACCCTATCTGGTCCAGCAAAATGAATTGATGCTAGATGGTGGCCAATACCTACCCACTCAGCCCTCAGCTATTAAACAAATGAACAGATGTGCATGCCCATACACTCAGACACGTGTGGTGAAAACCCACTGCTGCCAAACTAGTGAGCAAAGTAGCACTTTTTCATACCTGTATACATAAATAATAACAAAACAAAAAATTATAGTGAAACAAACCAACATATGATAATAACCAAATAAAATGACAACATAATGTCTTCAAGACAACAGACAACTTCAAATCACAAACACATACAATATACACACCACGGGGCAAGATATCAAAATAAAGGCCAAGAAAATCTTGAGGAAGTAATAGTAATGGAACTCCAAAGTGAGGAATTGTAATGAATTATATTAAAGTCTTCCAGCTGAGTATTCTAGAGATCATGAAAAACACAGAGAAAACTGTAGAAGAATTCAGGAAAACAATACAAGAACAAATTTTTAAAATAAATCTGCAGTTATAAAACATATAAACATAGCACTAGAAATTAAAAAGATTAACACTAAAATTTCAGAAAGAGATATGTACAAGAAGAACATAGATTGTGAACGAAATCAAAGAAAGGAAGAATCAGTGAAATTGAATACAAACCCTTTAGTACTAATCAGTTCAAGGAACAATCAGAAAAAGAACGAAGAAATTCTAAGCATTATGTAGAATACCATCAAGAGGAATAACTTACGTATAACTGGAATTCCAAAATAGGAGAAGAAGAGAAAAGCCTAGAGAAAGGTATAAAATATTTATTTTCAGCAGAAAACAGCAACGAAAAACAAGAAGACAGTGACTCAAGGAATTCACCAAACTCCAGATAGAAGAGACCTCAGAGGAACTCACCAGGACATATAATATCAAACTTCCTAAACCAAAAGCAAAGAAATAAACCTGAGGGCACTGTAGGAAAAACAAAATGCTACCTAAAAAGGAGAACCAATAAGACTAAGTTTTGAATTCTTGGCTGAAACTATGTAAGCAAAGAGGTAGTGAGATGACATATATAAAATGCTATAATAAAGAAGGTCAACTAATAATTATATATGAAGCAAAATTATTCCTCAAATGTGACAGTGAAAATAGGCCATTACTAGATAAATACAAATCAAGGAAATTTGTAATACTTAGATCAAAGTTTCAAGAAGTGCTAAAGGAGTTCCTTAGCTCAGATAAGCAACAACATGTCAACACCAATAAGAAAAAAATTTCATAAAAATACTTTTATAAAATGTACAAGATCTAAAATAAGTAACCACGAACATGAAACTCTAAGAAAGGACAACTATTAAGCAAAAAGAGTAACAGATGGTGTAGTTATCCAGGTTTTTCCCTGTTGCTGCTATTTCTATTCTACATACCTTCCCATCCTTTCTCAACTTTGTTCTAAGGTACATGTTGCCCCTTTAATTTTGAATGATTGCTCCATAATTCATAGTGTGTATGTCTTACTGTTGTTGTTGTACCCTATATACCTATCTAATGCTTGGCTGACACCCTCGGAAACCCTGTACAGGGTCGCTATGGGTCGGAACCGACTCGACGGCACTTAACAACAACAACAACAATGCTTGGCTGAAAGCTAGTGGTCCAGGGCCATAGTCTCAGTTTCCTCCAGTCTGATTCTGACCAATAAGTCCAGTCTTTTTTATCTTTTTTGTTTTGCTTTAGATAAATTTGATTTACATTCTTCATATTCTGCCACTCTATCCAGGACCTTCTTGTGTGATTCCCTTCAGAACAGTTGATAGAAGTTGGTGAAAGAAGAGAACAATATCTGACAATGTTCGGTTGCCATTCATGTTTTCATGCTACTGTAATTATCATTGAATTATCTTCTTCATAAATTCATTTGAATTTAATATTAATGATGTTATTTGATATTTTTTTAATTCTTTGCAGTCATGTTTCTTAGAATGAGTGCAACTATGGATATCTTCTACTGGGTTCACCAGGTCGTTGTCTTCCATATTACATGACCAAAACTAATGAGACTTTCAGGATTGCATTAATTTATTGATTAGTATTCTATCAATTCCTTGAACCTTGTTTTGTCTCTAATGCCTTCAGTGCATTAGACTTTTTCATTACATACCACAGTTCTTGATCTTATGTTATCTCTTGAAATAGTTGAACACTGACCAATTATTTTGATACAATGACGCCGTGCATTCTTTAGATCTTCTTTTGATAATTCCTGCAATGTTTAAACTTTTGCCCATAAAATCCTTAAATATTACAACCCGGGGCTTCAGTTTTTTCAGCTTGAGAGACGTCAAGTATGTTCTTCTCTTTTGGGTGTAATTCTAAGTTTTTGTATATTTTCTTACACACTACCTTCTTATTCTGTCCTTTAAAATTTTTTGTTCAACTCTTTCACTTCATTATTTCCTCTAGTCAGTTTATCTTTCTTATGTTCAAAAGAGAGTTTCACAGTCTCTGCTGGCATCCCCATATGTCTTTTCTTTCTTTCCTGCCTTTTAAATGTCTTACTGCTTTCTTCTGCATGATTTTTTGATGTCATCCCAAAACTACTCTGATCTTTGGTCATTAGGGTCTAATGCATCAAATCTGTTCTTTAGATGGTGTCTAAATTCAAGTATGATACCTTCAATGCTAGATTTTACCTCTCATAGAGTTGTTTCAATTTTCTTCATCTTCAGCCTGAATTTGCATATGAGTAATTAATAATCTGTTCCATAGTCAGTCCCTTGCCTTGCTTGGCAGATTATATTGAGTGTCTCCATGTTTCTTCCCACAGAAGCAGTCTATTTGATTCCTGTATATTCCATCTGCTGAGGTACATGTGTACAGTCATTACCCTCTTATGTTGCTTAAAAATGGTATTTTCGATGAAAAACTCTTTGCTCTTGCAAAATTCTATCATGCAGTCTGCAGCGTCAATTCTATCATAATGACCATGTTTTCCAATTGCAGATCCTACCTTTTTTTTTTTTAAAAAAAAACTCTTTGGCATTCCAATATTTAACAATTATCAGTGTATGTTGATGACATGTTTGATAAGTTTCAGATATTAGTAAAGTTTTTCAATTTCTCCATTGTTGATTTTGGCAGTTAGGACATAAATAAATAATGATTGTATTAGCAGGTCTTCTTTGTTGACACGTAGATATTATTTTATCACAGTATTTTATTCAAGATATCAAAATGTCATGTTTATAATGAATGTAATACCATTTCTCTTCAATTTGTCATTCCAGGTACAACAATTTATATGATTGTCTGATCTAAAATAGCCAATATCTGTCCATTTCAACTCACTAATATCTAGGGTACAGATCTTCATTCATAACATTTCATGTTGGACAAGGTTCAAGTTTCCTACTCCTACAGCCCCTAAGGTACTCAGATAGTGTCCCATCAAATCCATAGCTGGGCTCAACCCTGCTTAGCTTCCAGGATCAGAAGATATCTGGCATATTCAGGAAGCTATGGCCCCAGAATGCGGAAATCATTGGGCAATCTCTTTGATATCCCATGTGAGTAAGTTTTACTAAAGGTAATACAGAAACGTATTTTGTATACGTTGGCAGAGAACTGCCCGAGGTTCAAGCCAGATTCAGAAGAGGGCATGGAATGAGGTATATCATTGCTGATGTCTGAAGAATCTTGGTTGAAACCAGAGTATATCACAAAGATGTTTACCTGTGCTTTATTGACTATGCAAAAGCTTTTGACTGTGTGGATCATGACAAGCTATAGACAATATTGTGAAGTATGAGTATTCCAAAACACTTAATTGTGCTCATGAGAACTCTGTCCATGGACTAAGAAGTAGTTATTTGAATGGAACAGGGGAACAATGAATGGTTTAAAATTAAGAATAGTGTATTCTTTCACCATACCTATTCAAACTGCATGCAAAGCAAATAATCT
>NW_006409198.1:190172-191697 GCF_000296735.1 Chrysochloris asiatica | reverse complement strand
CCATGTAAATAATCACTCAATTCACAATAAAAAACTTTTTTTAAAAAGTTGGGGCCATGCAGAGTGACATGTTTACTTTCCCTCTACAGTCAATTATATACCACTGAGCCCTTTCTATTAATTAATGCCAAAGGCTTTATTCCCAGTAGTTTTCTCTAGTACAAGAAGAATTCTCATGTTTTCAGGTATAACTGAATATTGAAATTATTGTTATTGGAAAGAATAATACTTATCAACATCTCAATAATTTCAACAATTGTACCTACTCATCATTGTCTGCACTCTAGGTGCATTTATACACTCACCAGAAATCCTAGATTGCATATCCAACATGAGAAATGACAGCTCTTGTTATTCATTAACTTTTAACTATCCTCTTCACTGTAAGAACTTGAATTACCAATTTCACTTCTCTCCTAAACTGCTCAGTGGCCTATTAAGAGACACTGTAAATGCGGTTAAACAAAAATTTGGATGAGAAAAGTATTCACATGACATAGACATGTATCTATTTTTAATCATTACATTGAAAACTCATTTCCAGTCATGTCAGTAGAACTGGTGGTTGTGGTTGTGGTGTGTTGTGGAGTTGGTCCCTACTCGTAGAAATACTGCAGAGGTTTCTTAGGCTGTAGATCATAACAGGAATAGAAAGTTTCATCTTTCTCCCACAGAATGGCTGGTAGTTTCAAACTGTTGACTTTGAAGTTAGCAGCCCAACTCAAAACCACTATGATACCAGAGCTCCTAACAGAATTATTAGTTCGTAAAAACTCAGACTTAGCATCATTGGACTTCACTGATGTCAAGAACACAGACTAGTGTAGGACTGGTTATGCATATCATCCACAGATTCAGTGTGTAGTTTAGATTCATACTAAAATATTAATAGAGATGTACTAGATTTACAGCCTCGGAAACCCTGTATAGGGTCACTATGAGTCGGAACCGATTCCACGGCACACAACAACAACAACAGCTATGATAAATCAAAGTCCATTTATTCAACTAATGGTATTACTTTCTACTAATGATTTAAAAATATTTTTAATTGTCAAACTCTCAGAATTTTATTCTGGTTGTACCAAGTTACTAAGTGACAGTGGTACTGAAGTGCCAGCAAGAGAGTTCCATTTCATAGTAACCTTTTATAGAATTTCTAAAGCTGTCAATCTCTGGAGTAGAAAGTCTCATTTTTCTCTCAAAGTGTGGCTGGCCAGTGACCTAACTGCCAACTTTGTTATTCGCAATCCATTGCTTATCCTACAGAGGCTCTACAAATCCCTTACTTATTATTCTTGTGAGTTTCCTCATAGTTTTAAAGCTTCCATGTTATTCTTGGATTTTCATTCTCTTGGTGTGTTGTGATGTCTTAAATTTCTTTGTGGTTGCCTTCTAGTCCATTAACTTTTCTCTCCATTTAGTGCAGTCTATTTTATCCTGTAATCGACTTGACCTTGTCACTATCTGGATCTCTGTTCCTACATGTTTACCTTCTTTTACATTGTATTTGTTTTGATCATAG
>NW_006409198.1:187057-188162 GCF_000296735.1 Chrysochloris asiatica | reverse complement strand
CCTCTTGGCCCCACACAAAATGGTGGCTCCTGGAGCAGCTGAGTGTCCCAAACCAGGAAGCAATGGGTTTCTTGCTTCTGCCACAAACTCCCCAGTTGTAAGTCTTCCAACCTTTTAAATATTCCTTTATATGTGGTTCAGAGTTCTGGGACCATCCTCTGAGCCTTCTTGGTCCTGTATCTGTATATTGTGTTATTCCCAGCAGAGCTTGTCACTGCACTTCCACCCAATCAGCTATCTTGTTCCCCCCCACTACTTATCGTGAAAGTGAATTACATATGCAATTATTTTTGCTTAAATTTTAATTCAAGGAGACTTTAATGGCATATTATAAGAATATGCAAGTATATATCTATGATTATTTGAACAGAACTTCCACTATGAGTGTTTCTATTGTGTGAATATAATTAACCTCACAGTATTTTGAAAGACTGAAAAAATTCCAAATAAAGTCTAGGTAGAATTGTGGATAAGTTAATAAATATATCAATGAAGAAAATATATTTTCAAAGTTTTCCCTTAAAATTTTATCTTCAAATCTTTGTTGAAAACACAAAGATTTCAAGGGATTGGAATCATGTAATAATCCAATTACCCGTTAACAATTCTCCAGTGCCAGAAATATCCTGTCCACGTGCCAATTTTCAGATGAAGAAATAGTGCAACTTATACACTCTACTCAAACTTGTTCTGCATATTTAATATTGTCATGTTGTTGTTGTTATGTACCACCAAGTGAGTACCGACTCATAGAGACCTTACACACAGCAGAACAAAACACTGCCCAATCTTGGGCCAACCTCACTGTTGTTGCCATACTTGAGTCCATTGATGCTGCCACTTGGCCAAACCATCTCGTTGGGGGTCTTCCTCTTTTTCTCTGACCCGCCACCTTACCAAACATGACATCCTTCTCAAGTGACTGGCCCCTCCTGATAATATATCTGAAGTATGACAGAAGAAGTTTGGTCATCCTAGCCTCTAAGTAGCATTCTGGCTGCACTTCTTCCAACACAGATCCATTGGTTCTCTTGGCAGCCCATAGCACTTTCAATATTCACCTCCAACACCATAACTCAAATGCATCAATTCTTCTATGGTCTTC
>NW_006409198.1:182247-186362 GCF_000296735.1 Chrysochloris asiatica | reverse complement strand
TGCTTTCAGCCAAGATCCATCAGACATCAGCAATTATATCCCTCATTCTAACAGTCTTTTCTGAATCAATGTTGAACCTCTGAAAGTTCTCTGTCAATGTATGCTTGCAACCATTTGTGATTTACCTTTAGTAAAACTTACTCACATGATATATCAAAGAGATTGTCCGATGATCTCCACATTCCGTTGGGTCACCTCTGTTTGGAATGGGCACAAATACAGATCTCTTCCAATCAGTTGGCCAGATAGTTGTCTTCATTCCTTGGAAGAAATGAGTGAGTGTCTCCTGTGCTGCCTCACTTTCTTGAAAGATTTCTATTTTTATTCCATCAGTTCCTGGTGCCCCATTCTTTGCCAATTCCTTCAATGCACTGTGGACTTCTCCCTGCAGTATCATTGGGTCTTGATCACATGAAAACTCTTGAAATAGTTGAATATTAACCTTTCTATTTGGCACAGTAAATCTGTATATTCCTTCCATCTTCCCTTGATGCTTTCTATATCATTCAATAATTTGCCCAGAGAATCCTTCAATAATGAAAGTCGAGGCTTGAATTTTTTCTTTAGTTCCTCTATCTTGAGAAATGCTGAGTGTGTTCTTCCTTTTTGGTTTTCTGATTCCAGATCTTTACACATTTTTTTGCAATATTTGGCTTTATCTTCTCAAGCTGATCTTTGAAATTTTCTGTTCAGCTGTTTTACCTTATTTCTTCCATTTGCTTTAGTGTCTCTATGCTGCAGATCAAGTTTCAGTGTCTCTTCTGACATCCATTTTCACCTTTTCCTTTATTCTTATCTTCTTATTAAGTTTTTTTCTTCTTCATGTATGATGTTCTTGATGTCTTCCACAACTCTTCTGTCTTTATGTTTAATGTATCAAATCTGTTCTTTACATAATCTCTAAATTCAAATGGGATATATTCAAGGTCATATTTTGGCTCTCATGGACTTGTTTTCATTGTCTTCAACTTCAGTTTGAATTTGCACATGATCGATTGATGGTCTGGTCCACAAACTGCACTTGGCCATGCTTTGACCAATGATATGGAGCTTTCCATCATCTCTTTACTCAAATGTAGTCAATTTGATTTCTATGTATTCCATCTGGTGAGGTCCAGGTGGATAGTCATCTCTTATGCTGTCTAAAGACGGTATTTGAAATGGACAAATCATTAATTTTACAGAATGCAATCATGTGTTCTCCAGCATCATTTCTATCACCAAGGCTATATTTTCCAATTCTGATCCTTTCTCTTTGCTCCTAACCTTTGCATTCCAATCACCACTAATGATCAATACATCTTGATTGCATGTTTGATCAATTTCAGATTGAAGAAGTTGGTAGAAATCTTCTAATTCATTCTCACTGGCTTTAGTGGTTGAGGCTTAAATTTGAATAATAGTGGTATTAACTGTGTTTCTCTGTAGGCTCATGGATATTGTCCTATCACATACAGCATTGTACCTCATGACTGATCTGGATGTGTTCTTTTTGACAACAAATGCAACGCCATTCCTCTTCAATTTCTCATTCCTGGCATAGTATACCATGTGATTGTCTGATTCTGATTCAATGGACAATTCCGTCCATTTCATCTTACTAATGCCTAAGATATCGATCTTTATGCATTCTATTTCATTTTTTGACAACTTCCAATTTTCCAGATTCATACTTTGTACAATCCATGTTCTGATTTTCAATGAATGTTTACAGCTGTTTCTCTTTATCTTGAGTTGTGCTCCACCAGAAAATTAACAACCAGCAGGCTTTTCTCCCATGGGCTTTTCTCCCTTCGCATCATCACAATCAACTCTATTTTGAAGAGGCAGCTCTTTCCCAGTTGCATTTTGAGTGCTTCCAACCTAAGGGCCTCATTTTCTGGCACTGTATCTGACTGTGTTTCTCTGATTTTCATAAGTTTTCAGTGACTAAATATTTGGAAGTAGTTCATCAATCTTTCTTCCAAGTCTATCTTTGTCTGGAAGCTCATCTGAAACCTGTCTACCATGAGTGAGCCTGCTGGTATTTAAAGTACCAGTGGCATAGCTTTGAGAATCACAGAAACTCAGAAGCCACCACAATATGGCAAACTGACAGACTAATGGTGGAAGATTTTCATACTCATTTAAAAATAATGTATTTAAAAATAAAGAGTTCTGTGTTTTTCACTTATTTTTTATTTAATTGTTTAAAATAAGTGGCTTAGAATTGGAAGCCCATTGTGGAGCTGTAGAATAGACACAGAACAGTTAACTGAAATGTGGGCATTTCAAAACCCTAAACATGGTAACTCTGAGTCAGAACTGATGCAACCACACTTAGCAATAACACTTGAATATAAAATGAATAAAATGTAAATGATAAAGGAATTTGTTGCATAATTGTGTCAGTGATTGATAAAGCTCACTCATTTTTCTTTAGCATTTTTAGTTCCTCCTCTAATTGAAATAGTTTACAAATATGAAATTAATTAAAAAAAAGTGTTACTGGAATTTTTTTATAGATAAGGGCACTGAGGTTTAAAGATGTATCATAGTTACATAATAAGTAAATGGCAGTCAGAGTGCAAATTTCATCTCCCCCTGAAAGCCATGAACTTCAAAATCTGTTAAACTGACTTATGAAATTCATGCTAGAAACCTAAAACTGATTGGTGAGCATAAAATAATTTATTTCACCATTAAGTAGTTTCATATAAAACAGGAATAAGAACAAGTGCAACTTATTCAATTTTTTTGCATAGAAATCACAATATTTAAGTTTTGAAAAAATGTACAGGTTTTATGGGGAAAAAACACAAAACAAAAACAAAAGCAGTATACAATAAAAAGTATTCTACACACATAATTTGTTGTGGTGTATATAATTGAGTTGGCACCAACTCATAGTAACCCTATGAACAACAGAACAGAACACTGCCCGGTCCCACGCTAAACTCACAATCTTTGTAAGCCTGAGTCCATTGTGCCTCTACTGTCTCAATCCATCGTACTGATGGACTTCCTCTCCTTCTTAAACACTCCAATTTGAAAAGTGTGATACACTTCTCTAGGGACTGATTCATCCTGAAAATATGTTTGAAGTATGAGAATTGAAGTCTGGCCTTCCTGGCTTGCAATGATCATTCTGGTTGTACTTCTTTAATACAGGTTGGTTTGTTCATGTGGTAGTTCATGGTACTTCTATATTTTGCACCAGCACCATAACTCAGATGCATCAATTCTTCTACAGTCCTTCTTACTCACTGTGCAACTTTCATATGCGTATAAGATTGTGGACAATACCATGGCTTGGATAAGGTACACATGAGTACTCAAACTGATGTCTCTCTGTGGGACAAATTTCTGAAATCTATAGGAAACTACCACCACTCATCTGTCAGTTTGTCATACTGTGGTGGCTTATGAGTTTCTGTGATTTTAAAAGCTATGCCACCAGTATTTTAAATACCAGCAGGGTCACTCATGGTGGACAGGTTTTAGATGAGCTTCCAGACAAAGACAGACTAGGAAGAAAGAGTGAAAAATTACTTCTGAATATTTAGTAACTGAAAATCTTATGAATAGCAGAGAAACACTGTCAGATATAGTGCCGGAAAATGAGCCCCTCAGATTGGAAGCACTCAAAATGCAACTGGGGAAGAGCTGCATCCTCAAAGTGAGTTGATCGTGATGACATGAAGGGAGTAAAGCCTGTGAGAGAAAAGCCCACGAGACCTTCATTTGCTGATGGGGCACAACTCAAAATGAAGAGAAAGAGCTGCGAATATCCACTGAATTTAGGAACATGGAATGTACAAAGTATGAATCTGGGTAAATTGGAAGTTGTCAAAAATAAAATGGAACACATAAACATCAATATCTTAGGCATTAGTGAGCTGAAATGGACTGGTATTGGACATTTTCAATCAGACAACCACATGGTATACTATCCCAGGAATGACTAATTGAAGAGGAATGATGTTGCATTCATTGTCAAAAACAACTTATCCAGATCAGTCATGAAGTACAACGCTGTCTGTGATAGGATAATATCCATGCGCCTACAGGAAAGCCCATGCGCCTACAGGAAAGCCCAAGGAGCTCTGGTAGCGCAGTGGTTACGAATCGGGCTG
>NW_006409198.1:158970-181429 GCF_000296735.1 Chrysochloris asiatica | reverse complement strand
AAAAGACACTGAAACTTGCTCTCCAGCATAGAGATGCTAAAGCAAATGGAAGAAATGAGGAGGTCCAAGAGCTGAACAGAAAATTTCAAAGATCAGCTTGAGAAGGTAAAGCCAAATATTACAACAAAATGTGCAAACATCTAGAATCAGAAAACCAAAAAGGAAGAACATGCTCAGGATTTCTCAAGCTGGGGGAACTGAAGAAAAAATTCAAGCCTTGACTTTCATTATTGAATGATTCTCTGAGCAAATTATTGAATGATGCAAAAAGCATCAAGAGAAGATGGAAGGAATACAAAGAGTTACTGCACCAAAAGGAAATGGTTAATATTTACCATTTCAAGAGGTAGCATATGATCAAGAGCCAATGATACTTAGGTAGGAAGTCCAAGGTGCATTGAAGGAATTGGCAAAGAACAAGTCATCAGGAATTGATGGAATAAAAATTGAAATCTTACAAGAAACTGAGGGAGCACAGAAGGCACTCACTCAGCTATGGCAAGAAATTAGGAAGACAACTATCTGGCCAACTGATTGGAAAAGATAAGCATTTGTACCCATTCCAAATAGAGGTGAACAACGGAATGCTGAGATTATCAGAAAATATCTTTTATATCTAGTGTGAGTAAAGTTTTGCTAAAGGTGATACAAAAACAGCTGCACGTATACATTGACAGAGAACTTCCAAAGGTTCAAGATGGATTCAGAAGAAGATGTGGAACGAGGGATATTATTGCTGATGTCAGATGGATTTGGGCTTAAAGCAGAGAATATCAGAAAGTTGTTTATCTGTGTTTTATTCACTGCACAAAGGCTTTTGATTGTGTGGATCATGACAAGCTATGGACGACATTGCAAAGTATGAGTATTCTGGAACACTTAATTGTGATCATGGGGATTCTATACCTGGACCACAAAGCAGTTGTTTGAACAGAACATGAGAAGACTAAATGGTCTAAAATTTAAAAAGTTGTGTGACAAGTTTATATTCTTTCACCATATTTTTCAACCTGTTTCCTTAGCAAATAATCTGTGAAGATGGGTTGTATGAAGAAAAACGTGGCATCAGGATTGGAGAAAGACTCATTAATTCAATATAAAGAAAAAAAAAATCCTCACCAATGGACCAATTAAAAATTTTCTTATCCATGGAGAAAAGATTGAAATTTTCAAGGACTTCATTCTTCTTGGATCAACTATCTCACAGAAGCACCAATCAAAAAATCAAACAACGTATTGCATTAGTCAAATCTGTTGCACAAGACCTTTTTAAAGTGTTGAAGAGCAACGATGTCAGCTTGAGTAAAAAGGTACACCTGACCCAAGCCATGGTATTTTCAATAAGCTCATATGCATGTGAAAGCTGTACATTGAATAAAGAAGACCGTAGAAGAATTGATGTGTTTGAGTTATGGTGTTTGAGGAGAATATTTAAAGTGACATGGGCTGCCAAAAGAACCAATATATCTGTTTTGGAAGAAGTACAGCCAGAGTGTTCCTTGGAGGTCAAGATGGTCAAACTTCGTCTCTCATACTTTGGAAATATTGTCAGGAGGGACCAGTCACTGGAGAAGGATATCATGTTTGATAAGGTGGAGCATCAGAGAAAAAGAGGAAGACTCCCAATGAGATGGATTTGTCAAGTGGCCGCATCGATGGACTCAAGTGTGGCAACAGTAGTGAGGTTGGCCCAGATTCATGCAGTTTCATTCTGCTGTGCATAACTTCATTATGGGTCGGTGCTGACTCGATGGCACCTAACAACAACAACAATAGGAAATTACAACACCTCTAGAAGAAAAAGACAAATAACCAATTAAAAAATGGGCACAGGATATGAACATACACTTCACCAAGGAGGAGATTCAGGTAACCAGAAAACATGAAGAAATGTTCACAAGTAGTCATTAGAGAGATAAAAATTAAAATATCAATGAGATATCATCTCTCACCAGCAATACCAGTGAAGTTAAAAAAAGCAGAGCGCAATAAATGCTGGCAAGGATGTGGAGAGACTTGGACATTCCTACATTACTAATGAAAATGCAAAATAGTACAACCACTGTGGAAAAGTATGGTGCTTCCTCAGCAAGTTGGAAATAGAAATACCTTATGATCCAACAATTTGTCTATTTGGTATATATCCACAAGAAATATGAGCAATAACATGAGTAAATGTATGCACACCAATATTCATAGCATCACTATTCACAATAGCAAAACGATGGAGCCTAATTGCCCATCAATGGAAGAATGGATAAACAAACTTTGGTACATATAACACAATTTAATATTATGCTACCTTGAAGAAGTCACCACACAACATGGATCAACCTTGAGGACATTATGCTGAGTGAAATACGTCAGTCAAAAAAGGAAAAATATTGCATTAAACCATTATTGTAAAAGCTTAAGAAAATATGCCCATACTAAAAGGAAATACCATTTCTTGGTTACCATTAGGGGCTTAAGAGGTATGGGGAAGTAGTGAGGAGAGGGGTTGAAGAGAGTGATGTTATAGCATAGCGTAGGGGGCAGACGACATCATAGTTTCAGTGTTGGCAAGGGCAATACATAAGAAGGGGGAGGGGGATGGAAGAACAAAGTAGATAGGGAACACTGAGGAAGGTGTGCATGGACTAAATAAGACAGAGGTAAATAGTGATGTATGATCACCTTGGAACATCAGGGCTCTGTGATACAAGGATCGAGAAATAGTCTGAAAATGGGGAAATAACAAGATGCTTGACTATCTTATGAATATTGGTTTTCCTGGCCTACTATTGTATTGTCCATTTCTGATATTCTATTATTAACCACTGGAACCTCTTTTTGAAGGTTTTTAATTGTTTCCAATGCTAAATCTATCTTGTTTTATTGCTCCTGTAGCACTTTCCTGACTTCTTCTTTATTTTCCTCTACCTTTCTGTGAAACCTTTGTATGTGTGTGAATACCATTCTTCTGAATTCCTTCTCAGGCAGATCCAAATCCTTCTCTTCTACTAATGGGAAGTGTATGTCTGCCTCCAGCTCTTTGGTCTCAGTTACTCATTTCTGTTTCTGGACATGTGCTGAGATCTTTTGTTGTTTTTTTCTTGGACATTTTCAATATTTAGATGTGTTTTCAATGATTCAATAAATATGTTTTGCTGTATTATTAAGCTTACTGAGTGTCTCCTAATGGATGTGATCTGGAGATAGGCTTCCCTTTTGACGTCTCTTATTACTCAACTAAGAGCAATCATAGCAGCTGTTGGCTATCTATGTAAGGTGTTGCAGTTGGTATTGGCTCCTATCTGGATGGTGAGATATTATGTGGTATGTTTGTAGCTTGACTATATGACACTATTGCTGTCTCTTTTGGGATAATGTAGGGAGAGAAAGTTCCCACCCCCAGAAAGAAAGTAAGACCAAAAGGACAAAAAACAGAAATAAATAAAAACAAAAGTGAAAAGAAAAACATTAAAACCAAAACTTTGTATCAGACTGTCCAGTAGCTTTTGCTGTGCAGGTCAGGGTGTGTGTACAGTAGAAATGTCTAATAATGGGTAGGGGTGTCCACTCACTCAGCAACCCCCTCAAGTGACTGCCGTGGAGATGCACAGAGAGATATTGAGAAATTAATAGGAGAAAGATTGTTCACAGTCTTATCTCTGAAGATCATTTCGGTATCTGCCTATGCACAGAGTAACTCGAAAAATGACTGTGTCCTTATATATAGTAGTTTGTGTTGGCTCTTGCCTTTTATGTTGGGGTTTTACAGGGTGTAAAAACAGTTTGGCTGTATGGCCAGACTTGCTGTCTCTTGCTAGGTAGGGCAGGAATAATGGCTCCTGCTCTAATAGGAAATTCATCTTTGGGGCTAAATCCCAGAGCCATATGCATAAGAAGCCGCCAAAGGATTAGCTTCTGGAGCCGTTGGGGCTTTCAGGGATTTCTTCTTTGTGCTGTGGGAAAATTGTATGCCATGGGCACAATGCTGGACCTTTTTGGGGGTGTGCTCCCACCCACCTGAAGATGGCCAGGCTGGGAAGACAGGGTGTGAGACGGGAAAGGAGGAAAGAAAAATAAAAATTAAAAAAAGCCATCCTACCTCTTTTTCCACAAGTTGCTGCATGACTTTCACAATGTATCAGCCTGGCTGTGTCCCCACCCTCTGATCTCCACCCAAGCTGTGGGCTGAAGAAAGCATCCCAATTAATTCAGAAATCACGTTTTTATCTGCCACAGTTACATTTCTCCACTGGTGGGCACCCAAAACTATTTCACCTTACTTTACATTAGATCTAAAGCTCTGGAACTGTCCTGGCAAAGTGCCTACTTTGGTTTTTCCATGCCTCAACCAAGGAGCCTCTGCTGAAGAGCCTCCAATGTTTGTCTCTGCTTCTCCTGCCCCCAACCTGGAAGTCCTCCCACTATTGTAAAATAGACACTTAAGTGGGATAGAAAGGAATGTTGGAACACATCATTACAGAAAGCTTGTAAGCCTGCCTTCAGCCTATAACTGATTGGAAAGCGTAAAATGGGTTATAGAGGTTGCCGAGTGAAATAGGCTTGCTGTGGAGCCTTTGCAGTGTATAGGACCTTAGGTTGACTCCGAATCCCCATCCAGAACCTCTGAGGTGAGACATTCCCTCTACAAAGGACAAGCAGACCAGCCTATAACAGCTAGAGCAGTAGAAGACACATCTTAAAAGAAAGATCAACAATAACATTCAAAATAAAAATGGCATTCTGATCTGGTTGAAAGAGATAGGGATAAAATTCCTATAATTCAATAATGAATTAATTGAACAATGAAATGAAATAAATGAAAATCCCTATAATTCAATAATGAATTAATAATTCAATAATTGTTTTCATGACTAATTGTGACTGTCACAATTGAAAAGGTAGATATTTAGTAACAAAAACAAGGGAGTGGTTAATCTTACAATCCAGAAACAAGGACCCTAGGATCATCAATGGAGAAGAGAACAAGGAGAATGAGAGACCTTATTCACAGAAGCAGCAACACCAGAGATGGGGGGCAGAGATGAGGACATGGAGAGAGGAAGCAGCTGAGTACTCTAGATTCATGGGAAGTGAGCCACTAAGTGATGGTGGCCAGAAGGCAGACTTGAAGAATGTGCCCTTTGGTGGTGTAAATTATTTTATATGCCTGAGTGTTAAAAAAAACGAACGAACAACAACAACAAAAAACTAAAGTGAATAGAAAGAAATGCTGTTAAGTGCTGGTACATGGAGACAATTATAATCATTGTAATGAAACAAGGTGTATGATTTGTTGAATGTAAAACTGACAATCTGCCCTGTGAACTTTTACTCAATCAACAATAAAATCCTTAAAACAAAATAAAAAAGAAGTCTGATTGACTACTACAAGAACAAGCAAGTTGTTTGATGGGTAGCCATCAAGGCAAGCAATCAAGTTCCTTCAGGACAAACCCCCCTCCAAGACTGAAACTCAAAGGGAATACATAAGCAGGCATGTAAGATTGCTGGCAACTATGTTGGTCTACTGGTGAGTGGAAGAGTGGAAAAGGCAGCAATCAAGAAACAGGCTGAGTCCAACCATGTTTCACATGCTCTTGTTGACTTGGAGATGAAAGCGAAAAGAGGAAGTGCTGGTTGGTCTGAAGTTTAGTGAAACCTGGAGATTCCTGATCCCATGGACAGGACATAGCCACAGAGGACTGGAGCTGAGCATGAAGCATCCAGATGATATGAAGTGAGGGGAGACCTACAAAAACATGCAAACTTGCAACAGTGCCCATTTGACCTAGCATTGGTGGCTTGATAATCAGAACTAGACTAGAGGGAGCTAAAACAAGGTTTGATCAAAGAAATGAGTGTAAATTGCTATAATTTGATGAACTTGACCTGTACTTATCTATGTCATAGGTCAAAATACCAATTGATAGTAAAGAAGTCTTCACATAAAGTATCAATTGTATCCACTCTGTATGCAGAGACACAGAGACAGGATACTTAGACATTGGCTATCTAAAATGAGGGGGAGATAAAGACATGCAGTGGCTGGCTTATAAATTTTCATGAGGGAGTTTAGTTAAAGAATGTGTGGAGGAAGGTGTAAACCCCACTGAATAGTTGTTATCTTGTCTAGACGGGTCTGGTGAAAAGAGATGGGGATAAGTTTGTTATGATTCAATACTAAGTAATCATTATCATGACTGATTATGACTGTCACAACTCTAAAGGCAGAAGTTTTGTAACAAAAATTGGGGGAGTAGTTAGTCTTACAGTCCAGGAACAGAAGACGTTAAGAACATTAAGGGAGAGAAGAGAATAAGTAGAATGCAGGACCCTATCAAGAGAAGCAGTGACACCAAGAGATCGAGCCAGAGATGAGGACAAGGACATGGAGAGAGGGAGCAGCTGATGACTCTAGACTTATGGAAAAAGAGGGACTAAGTGCTGGTGGCCAGGAAGCAGGCTTGCAGAATATGTCCTTTTGTTGTTTAAATTATTATATATTCATGCATGTTTTGTGTACACTGCTACCCCCAAATAACAACAACAACAACAAAACAAAAACAGAGGGAATAGAAGCAAATACTGTTGAATGATGATGCATGGAGATTGTAATCATTGCAATAGAACGATAGTGTAAAATTGATGTTCTTTCATGTAAACTATCACTCAATTCATAATAAAATCTTAAAAATCAAAAACAAAAAGCAACTGATCTCTTTGCTCTTTGACATTTTCAAAATGTCTTGTGCTACAGATTTGGCAAATGCAATAAGTCATTTGATTTCTTGACTACTGCCTCCATGAATGTTGATGGTTGATCCATGCAAAATGAAGTCTTTGACAACTTAAATCTGTTATTTATATGAATCTTGTTTATTGGTTCAGTAGTGAGGATTTTTGTTTTCTTTACATTGAGATGTAACCCATACCTAATGCTGTGTTTTTGTTTTTGTTTTAAACTTCATCAGTAAGTATTTAAATATCATTTTGCATCCAGAAAAAAAGGTTGCATCATCTACATATTGTAAATTGTTAATATGTCTTTCTCCTATAATGATGCCACCTTTCTCATCATAGAATCACAATTCTCAGATTGTTTGCTTAACATACAGAGCAAATAAGTACAGTGATAAATATAACTCTGGCACACAGCTTTCCTTATTTTAAACCATTCAATATTTTCTTGGTGTATTAGAAAAACTGCCTCTTGTTGTATGTACAATTAGGAGCACAATTAAAAGTTCCGGAATACTCATATTTAGCAATGTTGTCCATAGCTTCAGATGATCCACACAATCAAAAGTAAACATCTTAAATATCTTTCTGTTATTTGCTGCTGTCAGTCAAGATCCATCTGATGGCATTAATGATATACATCATTCCGCATCCTCTTCTGAATCAAACTTGAACTTCCAGACCTTTTGTATCAATGTATGGTTTCAGCCAATTTTGTATTGTCTTTACTAAAATTATACTTGCATGCGATATTAATGATATTTTCTGATGACTTCTTCATTCCATTGGGTCACCATTCTTTGATAAAGGCATAAATATGGATCTCTTCCAGTCAGATGGCCAAGTAACGGTCTTCCAAATCTCTTGGAATAAAAGAGAGTGCCTCCAATACCATATCAGTTTGTTGAAAGATTTCAATTTGTATTCCATCAAATTCTGGTGCTTTTTTCATTGCCAATGCCTTCAATGTACCTTGGATTTCTTCCTTCAGTATCATTAGTTCTTGATCATATGCTATGTCTTGAAATGATTGAATGTCAAACATTCCTTTTTGGTACAGTGACTCTGTGTATTCCTTCCATCTTCTTTTGATGTTTCTGGCATCATTTAATATTTTACCCATACAATTTTTAATATTGAAAGTCGAGGCTTTATTTATTTATTTGTTTTTTCAATTCCCTTAGCTTGAGAAATGCTGAGCTGTTCTTTCCTTTTGGTTCCCTAATTCTAAGTCTTTGCACATTTCGTTGTAATATTTGACTGTCTTTTCAAGCTGAACATTGAAACCTTCTGCTCAGCTCTTAGACCTCTTCATATCTTCCATTTGCTTTAGCCTCTGTACACTGGAAAGCAAATTTCAGAGTCTCTTTTAACATCCATTTTGGGTTTTTTTTTCTTTCTTGTCTTCTCAATGACATTTTGCTTTCTTCCTATATGATGTTCATGATATCAACCCACAAATCTCCTAGTCTTCCATTTTTAGTGTCTAATGCATCAAATCTGTTCTTTAGATGGTCTCTAAATCCAGGTGGGATATGTTAAGGATCACATTTTGGCTCTTGTGGATTTGTTTTAATTTTCCTCAATTTCAGTGTGAACTTGCATATGAACAATTGATGGTCTGTTCCACAGTCTTCACTTGACCTTGTTGTAGCTGATGATATGGAGCATTTCTACCATCACCTTCCACAGATGTCAATTTCTGAGTATGACATTTGGTGAGGTCCATGTGCATAGTTGTCTTTTATATTTTTAGAAATGGGATTTGCAATGAAGAAGTCATTGGTCTTGCAAAATGCTATCATGCAATCTCCAACATCATTCTGTCACCAATACCATATTTTCTGACTACTGATCCTTCTTTGTTTCTAACACTTGCATTCCAGTTGCCACTAATTATCAACACTTCTTGATTGTATTTGATCAATTTCAGACTGAAAAATTTGGTAGAATTCTTCATTTCCATCATCACTGGCTTTAGTGGTTGGAGTGTAAATATGAATAATAGTCATATTAACTGGTCTTTCTTGCAGACTTATGGATATTATCCTGTCACAGACAATGTTGCACTTCAAGACATCTTGATATTTTCTTTGCCATGTTAATGCAACACCATTCCTCTTCAATTTTTATTTCTGGCATAGTAAACCATGTAATTATCAAATTCAAAATAGTCAGTACCAATACATTACAGCTCCCAATGCTTATCTGTTCCATTTCATTTTTTCACCATTTCAAAATTTCCAAGATTCATACTTTGTACATTAAGTATTCTGATTATTAATGATGTTTACAGCTTTTACTCTTTATTTTGAAAGTGTCTCATCAGTAAATGAAGGTCCCATAGTATTTAATACATTTATGTCATCACCATCATCTCATCCTCAGTAGTATTTTGAGTGCCTTCCAACCTGAGGGTCTCATGTTCTGACTCCACATTTGACAATATTATGGTGCTCTTCCTTATGTTTCAATATTCAGTATTCTGGTAGTGACAGTTCTAAATATCCATTAATAATCAGAATACTTAATGTACAAAGTATGAATCTTGAAGTGCTCCTTGGAGGCCAGAATGGCTAAACTTTGTCTCTCATACTTTGGACATATTGTCCGGAGGAAACAGTCACTGGAGAATGATGTCATGCTGGGTAAGGTCCAGGGTCAGAGAAAAAGAGGAAGACCCCTAACGAGATGGATTGGCCAGGTGGCATCATTGATGGACTCAAGTGTGGCAGTGGTAGTGAGGTTGGCCCAGGATCAGACATTGTTTCATTCTGCTGTGCGTGGGGTCACTATGAGTCAGTTCCGACTCGATGGCACCTGACAACAACAACAATCAGACTATGGAAAGTATGAAGTATGAAACTAGGAAAATTGGAAACTGTCAAAAATGAAATAGAATGCATAAACATCAATATCTAAGGCATTAGTGATCTGGAATGGACTGGTATTGCCCATTTTGAATCTGAAAACCACATGGTTTGCTATGTCAGGAATCACAAATTAAAGAATGGTGTTGCATTCATTGTCAAAAAGAACATATCCAGACCAGTCATGAGGTACAACTTTGTCTGTGATAAGATAATATCCAAGGGGCTACAGGGAAGACCTTGTAGTGTAGTGATCACTAATTGTGTTGCTAACCTCAGGGTCAGCAGTTCAAAACTACCAGTTTTTCCATGGGAGAAAGATAAGGCTTTCTGCTCGTGTAAAGATTTACAGCCTCGGGAACCCTTTACAGGGTCACTATGAGTCAAAACAGACTCCATGGCATATTAACACCATGACCACAGGGAATACCAGTTAATACCGCTATTATTAAAGTTTACGCACCAACCACTAAAGCCAGTGAGGATGAAATAGAAGAATTCTACCAACTTCTTCAATCTGAAATTGATCAAACATGCAATCAAGATGTATGGAGCATTACTGGTGATTGGAATGCAAAGGTTGGGAGCAAAGAGGAAGGATCAGCAGTTGGAGAATAAGACATTGATGATAGAAATTATGCTGAAGATTGCATGATAGAATTCTGTAAAATCAATGATTTATTCATTTCAAGTACCTTCTTTACACAGCATAAGACACATTTATGCACATGGACCCCACCAGATGGAAAGCACAGAAATCAAATTGACTACATCTGCGGAAAGAAACAATGGAAAAGCTCTATATCATCAGTCAAACAAGGTCAGGGGCAGATTGTGGAACAGACCATCAATTGCTCCTATGCAAATTCAAACTGAAGCTGGAGAAAATGAAAACAAGTCCACAAGAGCCAAAAAATATAACCTTAACTATATCCCATTTGAATTTAGAAATCATCTGAAGAACAGATTTCATACATTAAACACCAGAGGCTGAAGACTAGAAGAGTTGTGAGATGACATCAAAAACATCACACATAAAGAAAACAAAAAGTCATTGAGAAGACAAGAATGAAGGAAAAGATCAAAATGGATGTCAAGAGAGACTGAAACTTGTTCTCTAGTGTAGAGATGCTAAAACAAATGGAAGATATGAGGAGGTACAAGAGCTGAAGATAAAATTTCAAAGGTCAGCTCTAGAAGACAAAGTCAAATGTTACAACAAGATGTGCAAAGATCTGGAATCAGAAAACCAAAAAGGAAGAACATGCTAAGCGTTTCTCAAGCTGGGGTAACTGAAGAAAGAATCCAAGCCTCTACTTTTGTTATTGAAGGATTATCTCGGCAAATTACTGAATGATGCAGAAAGCATCAAAAGAAGATGGAAGGAATGCACAGAGTCCCTGTACCAAAAGAAAATAGTTGGTGTTCAACCATTTCAAGAGGTTGCATTTGATCAAGAGCCAATGAAATTGCAGGAAGAAGTCTAAGGTGCATTGAAGGAATAGGCAAAGAACAAGGCTCCAGGAACTGATGAAATACAAACTGAAATCTTTCAAGAAAGTGAGGTGGCACAGGAGGCAGTCACTCATCTATGACAATGAATTTGGAAGACAACTATCTGGCCGACTGATTGGAAAAGATAAATTTTTGTGCACATTCCAAAGAGAGGTGACCAAAGGAATGCTGAAGTCATCAGACAATATCTTTTATATCCCCTGCGACTAAAGTTTTGCTAAAGGCGATATAGAAACAGTTGCAAGCATACATTGACAGAAAACTTCCAAAGTTTCAAGCTGGATTCAGATGAGGACATGGAACGAGGGATATTATCACTGATGTCCGATGGGTTTGGGCTGAAAGCAGAGAATATCAGAAAGATGTTTATCTGTGCTTTATTGACTGCACAAAAGGCTTTCAATTGTGTGTATCATGACAAGCTATGGACAACATTGTGAAGTATGAATATTCTGGAACATTTAATTGTGATTAGGAGGAATCTGTACATGGACAAAGAGACAGTTGTTCGAACAAAACACGGGAAGACTTAATGGTTAAAAAATTAAGAAAGGTGTGCGACAAGGTTGTATTCTTTCACCATACTTATTCAACCTGTATGCTGAGCAAATAATCCAAGAAGCTGGGTTATATGAAGAAAAAAAGTGGTATCAGGATTGTAGGAAGTCTCATTAGCAACCTGCAATATGCAGATGATACAACCTTGCTTGCTGAAAGTAAGGTGGAATTAAAATATTTACTGATGAAGATCAAAGAGCACAACCTTCAGTGTGGATTGCATCTCAATGTAAAGAAAACAAAAATCCTCACCAATGGCCCAATAATCAACATTTTTATCAAAGGAGATTGAAGTTGTCAAGGGCTTCATTCTTCTTGGATCAACTATCAAAACTCATGGAAGCAGCAGTCAAGAAATTAAATCTTTTGCATTATTCAAATCTGCTTCACAAGACCTTTTTAAAGTGTTGAAGAGCAAACATGTCCGCTTGAGTACTAAGGTGCACCAGACCCCAGGTACAGTCTAACCCAAGACGGACCAGTCTCTGGAGAACAGTATCAGAAAAAGAGGAAACCCCCTAATGATATGGATTGGCAAAGTGGCAGCATCAATGGCTCAAGTGTGGCAAAAATTGTGAGGTTGTCCCTCGACCAGGCAGTTTTTCATTCTGTTTTTCATAGTGTTGTTATATGTCAGTACCGACTTGATGGCACCTTACAATGACAACAACAAAAGTTTATAGAATATGATGTTAAATCTTGTCATAAAAATGTGACAGTAAATAATGACATCTTCTAAATTAAAGAAATTGTTGTTGTTGTTGTTAGGTGCCATCGAGTCAGCACCGACCTATAGTGACCCTATGCACAGCAGAACAAACACTGTTCGATCCTGGGCCAATCTCACTACTGTTGCCACACTTCAGTCCATCAATGCTGCAACTTGGCCAATTCATCTTGTTGGGGGTCTTTCTCTTTCCCTCTGACTCTCCACCTTACCAATCATAGTATCGTTCTCCAGTGACTGGTCCTTCCTGACAATATATCCAAAGTATGAGAGATGAAGTTTGGCCATCTTGGCCTCCAAGGTATACTCTGGCTGCAATTCTTCCCAAATGGATCTGTTGGTTCTTTTGGCAGCCCATGGCATTTTCAATATTCTCTTCCAACACCAAAACTCAATAGCATCAATTTTTCTATGTCTTCCTTATTCACTGTCCAGCTTTCGCATGTTATGAGTTTATTGAAAATATTATGGCTTGGGTCAGGCGCACCTTAGTCCTCAAGCTGACATCTTTGCTCTTCAACACTTTAAAAAGGTCTTATGCAGCAGATTTGCCTAATGCAATATGTCGTTTGATTTCGTGACTGCTGTTTCTGTAAGTGTTGATAGTTGATCCAAGAAGAATGAAGTTCTTGGCAACTTAAATCTTTTCTCCATGGATAAGAATGTTGTTTATTGGTCCATTGGTGAGGATTTTTGTTTTCTTAACATAGAGATGTAATCCATACCGAAAGCTGTGCTCTTTGATCTTCATCAGTAAATGTTCTAAGACCTCTTCACTTTCAGCAAGCAAGGTTGTATCGTCTGCATATTGCAGGTTGTTAATGAGTCTTCCTCCAATTCTGATGCCATGTTTTCCTTCACAGAACCCAGCTTCTCAGTTTATTTGCTCAGCATACAGGATGAATAAGTATGATGAAAGAATACAGCCTTGTTACACTCCTTTTTTAATTTTAAAGCATTCAGTGTCCCCATGTTCTGTTCGAACAATTGCTTCTTGGTCCAGGTACAGCTTCCTCATGAACACAATGAAGTGTTCCAGAATACTTATTCTTTGCAATGTTGTCCATAGCTTGTCATGATCCATACAATCGAAAGCCTTTTCATAGTCAATAAAGCACAAGTAAACATCTTTCTGATATTCTCTGCTTTCAGCCGAAATCCATTGGACATCAGCAATGATGCCCCTCATTCCACGTCCTCTTCTGAATTGGCTTGAACCTCTGGAAGTTCTCTGTCAATGTATGATTGTAGCCATTTCTGTATTACCTTTAGCAAAACTTTACTCGCATGGGATAGCAAAGAGATTTTCTGATGATTTCCGCATTCTGTTGGGTCACCTCTCTTTGGAATGGGCACAATTATGGATCTCTTCCAATCATTCGGCCAGATAGTTGTCTTCCAAATTTCTTGGCAGAGATGAGTGAGTGCCTCCTGTGCTGCCTCACTTTCTTGAAAGATTTCAATTTTTATTCCATCAATTCCTGGTGCCTTGTTCTTTGCCAATTCCTTCAATGCACCTTGGACTTCCTCCTTCAGTATCATTGGCTCTTGATCATATGCTACCTCTTGAAATGGTTGAACATAAACAATTTCCTTTTTGTACAGTGACTCTGTGTATTCCTTCCATCTTCTCTTGATGCTTTCTGCATTATTCAATAATTTTCCCAGAGAATCCTTTAATAATTAAAGTCAAGGCTTGAATTTTTTCTTTAGTTTCCCTAGCTTGAGTAATGCTGAGCATGCTCTTCTATTTTGGTTTTCTGATTCCAGATCTTTGTACATTTTCATCTAAATACATAGTTGTTGTGATTATTGTTAAGTGCTTTTGAGTTGGTTTCAAATCATAGTGATCCTATATAGTGTTTACAAGGTTGGTTCAAATTGACATTGCAATCCAATGCTTTATAACACTTCACCACACCAGGATTCCAAATATCTACTTAGGAGAGCACTCCTGAAGTATGTTGTCAAGAGAACTCAATAGTACTTTACACCGATTTTCAAACTATTGAATAAAAACTTAATTTAAAACACTATAAAAGGTAAATCACTGATTTGTTTAACATGTTTGGGATTCAGATTATTAGTTGGCAGGTATTATCATCTCCATGCTAAAAAAGAAACATAACTTGTATGTGTTTTTTATTTATATATTTTTAATTTAATCATAATATTGTCCTCATGTATATTTTCTTGATACTAGAAAAAATATAAAAAGTGTATAAGCTAATATAAAGCAAAGATGCCATTTTGAAGACCAAACTGCTCTTTACCAGCCATGGTATTTTCAATCACCTGATTTTCATGTGAAATTTGGACAATGAATAAGAAAGATCATAAAAGAGTAAATCATCTGAATTGTGTTTTTGGTAGAGAATACTGAGAGTACCATGGAATGCCTGAAGAAAAAATAGTAAAAAGTCTATCTTGGAAGAAGTACAGCTAGAAAGAATGTGACATAGAAATGAGGGTGAGATAACTATGTCTCACATGCTTTCAATAAATTAGCAGGAAAAAGAACATCATGCTTAATAAAATGGGGGGGGTGGTCAATGAAAAATAAGCAGACCCTCAACAAGATGTACTGACATAGTGGCAGTAAGAATGGGCTCAGACCTTATAATTGTGATATGAGGATCTGGCAGGACTGGGCAGTGTTTCACTCTGTTGTGGCTGAGCATATGGCACCTAACAGCAAAAAAAAAAAAAAACCCAAGATACATATTTAAGTAGTGTCTCATATAGAAACGCATTTCAACCATTGTCCAGTTGTCAGTCCACTGTGATCTATCCCTTCCTCTGTGGCATGACTCTCTAATGGAGTTTTCATTTTCTGGCATTTTTAACAGTGGGACTGGAAATTTTGTTTCATTAGTGGTAATTGCTTTATCTTCTTCATCATGCAAATTCAAATATTTTCTACTCTATTAAAATTTCCAACAAAGAGAAAAATAGTAAATAAAGGTCTTCTCCACCCGAGTCCCTCACATTATCGTAATGATAGCTTTTGTCAGCTCATCCTGTACTATGCATATTAAGCCATCCTGCAGCTCATTAAAAATTTAGAATACACTTATTTGTGTGTTCTACATTACAGTCCCTCCTTTTTCTCTCTTATAATTTATAATCATAGGGAAAAACAGAAAAGAAAAGTGTAAAGAGAGTTAATTTTGAAAAAATGCTGCATTCAAATAATTGATCTCAACACATTTCTACTATAAAGAAGCAAATTGAAAAATGTTTTAAAATGATCTCTCTTTCTTGATTCAAGAATCTTGTCTTGGTTTCAATCACTTTACTATATATCAACAATGAAAAATACGTATTTTAAAATCAGGACTGCCTTCAAAAATTCACATTCCTTGTTGTCTAAAACATGGCTGCTAACATCTCTTATTCTTGTTTCTATTTCTCCTTACAATTATTTAAGTAATCCTAGATTGTGGCACTGTGGGTTAATGTGCTAAACTGTGCAGTCAGTTTGAATTTCAAGGTTGGTGGTTCAAGCTAACAAGTTGATCCTTGGAAACCCTCTAGAGGATCGCTATGGGTTAGAACTGACTTGACGGCAATTAACAACAACAATATAATATATACACTATATATTAACTTTTTGTTTCTTTGCATTTACAGAAGGTGAATCATTCACTCACTTATGCATTTAAAATATTTATGAAAATATATAGCATAACATCTGAAAACTTGTCATTAAAAGTCTTAAAATGACTGCTTTTTAAATTTTATAATGTGTGGTTAGGGAAAGAGATAAATTATAACTTATCCTTTATTATTTTTTTTGCTGTTATATAGAAGAGCTAGAAGCTCGGGTAGCACAGGGGGTTATAAATTGGACTACTAATCTCACTATCAGGAGCTCCAAACTATCAGTTGCTCTGAATGAAGATGATGATTTCTGCTCTCCTATAGATTTACAGCCTCAGAAACCATATACAGGGTCTGTATGAGTCGCAACTGACTTCCCGGTATAAAACCACCCCACTACCAGAAGGGTACATTTTAAGTAAAAATATTTATGTAGTGTAAATTACTGATCTATTTTGAAATCTTGCTGTTAGAGATTACTTGTTGGCAAGTATTATACATTTGGAATTATAGTGGCTCCAAACAATAAACACTGCACTTTGAATCATAAGATTAGCAGTTTGAACCTACCAGCTACTCTGAGAGAGAATGATGAGTCTTTCTGTTCCTGCAAAAGTGTGAAAAGTCACAGAAGCCCTATACAGTATCACTATGAGTTAAAAGGAAGCATAGCAGGTTCATACAGTAAGCACTGGACTGCAAACCAGCAGGTTGGCTGTTTTAGACTCCAGCTGCTCCATGGAAGGATAAGGTTTTCTATTTCTGTAAATATTTAAAGTCTTTGGAATCATACACAGGGTCGCTCTGAGTCAGAAACTACTCAACAGCACTTTAAAAAACAACATGAGATGAAAATGACTTCATGGAACTTAACAACAACAACAAAATTATAGTCTCCATACTAAAGGACAAAAATAAGTTACTTTTTTCTATTTTATCTTATAATACTTTTCATTCATCCTTTCAAAATATTGAGAAGATAAGATGTATAATTTTTTTTTTTAATGTTTCCCCATGTAAGAATATGCAATCCCTTTAGAAGCCCTTAAGGCAAATAATTCTTTAGTAGATCATATTTGGATACATAACAGTAAAAGATACACAGTCTTATAAACTGAAGTTTTTGTGTATTATAAAATAGGGAAGCAATTCCTTATTACAATAAACAATAATATGTTTTCTGTTTTTAAATTTTTATCACAAACATTTCCATTAAGATCATACTAAATTGTATTGGTCAATTTTAATTATCCGCTTGGCTAGTCCATTGTGCCCTATTGTTAGGTCAAACAATAATCGAGTTGTTACTATGAAATCATTTATATTTTATTAATATTTAAATCAGTTGGCCTAAGTTAATAAGGACCTAAGAAAATTAGGTCCTTAATGTAGGTGGGCCTCATGTATATAGTGTAGGACTCAGGTTCAATTAATGAAGTTTCCCAAAGTAGCAGATTCTGCCTCAAATCCGTAAACAGACACCAGCTAGAATTTAAAGCCAGTCACCTATTCTATCAACTTAGACACATGACTAGTGAATTTTCTAAGCTGTTGTGTGACTGAAAAGTTTTGGACCAAAAAAGCTCCACAAATGCGTTAAAAATTTTCTTACACTATTTTTCTCCCTATCTTTATCTATATGCATATACACAACAAAATACACATATATAAGAAAAAGAAAAAAAAAGAGGACTTAAATTATTCTCAGTCCATATCAGGTAACTACAGTAATACAGAAGCTACAGCCATCTTTGCAGACATCGGATGGATCTTGGCTGAGAGAGAGAACACCAGAAATATGTTTACCTGTGCTTTGTTGTCAATGCAGAGGCTTTCTATTATGTGAATCATTACAAGCTATGAATAATTTTGCAAGGAATGGATATTCCAGAAGAATCAATTGTGGTCATAAGAGATCAATACGTAGACCAAGACACACCTGTCCAAACAGAACAAGGTGACATTGAATGCTTTAATATAAGGAAAATTATTCAATCTGAACCCTGAGTAAGTAATCTGAGAATTCGGATTATATAAAAAAGAACATGGCAGAAGGATGAAGAATCATTAACAACCTGTGATATGCAGATTATAACCTTGCTTGCTAAAGAAAAAAACATATATTTTGAAGATAAAAGTCCAAAACCAACTGTCTGGGTTGCACCTTAATGTAAGAAAAGAAAGATCCTCATCACTAGATTGATAAATAACGTTATGATAAATGGAGAAAGGATTAAAGTTGTCCAATTCTTCATTTTGCTTGGATCCACTATCAACGCAATGGAGGCAGCAGTCAAGAAATCAAAGGACTTACATACTGCATTAGGTAAATCTGTTGTATAAGACCTCTTTAAAGTGTTCAAGAGAAAAGACATCAGTTTGAGGATAAAAGTGAGCCTAATCCTAACCATGGCATTTTCAATAGCCTCATATATATGAAAGTTGGGCAATGAATGAGGAAGACCATACAAGAATGGATGCATTTGAACTATAGTAATGAAGAAGAATATTATAAGTGCCATGGACTGCCAAAAGAACAAACACATCTTTTTTGTTTGAACAGAACAATGGATACTAAATGGTTTGCATTATGAAAGGTGTATGCCAGAGTTACATCCTTTCACCATATATTTTTTTTCATTCTGCAGTATAAATTATCTGAGAAATTGGATTATATGAAAATGACATGGAATTTGGACTGGAAAAAGACTGATAACCAGTGATATTCAGATGATACTTTCTTGTTTGTTGGAAGACATGAGGACATAAAAGGCTTACTTAGTAAGATCAAAGGTCACAAGTTTCAGTATGAATTAAAACTAAATTTAAAGAAAACAAAAAATATCCATACAACTCGGCCAATAAATAACATCATGATGAACAGAGAAAAGATTGAATTTGTCAAAGACCTTGTTTTGCTTGGATCCATAAATCAACACCCATGTGAGCAACAGTCAATAAATAAAGCAAAAGAATGTATAATGCAAATGTTAAAATGCACAGTAGGAAAGATATCAGTTTCAGGACTAAGGTGCACCTGACCCATACATGGTTTTTTCAATAGCTTTATATACATGTGAAAGTTGGACAATGAGTAAACAATACAGTAGAAATATTGGTCCACTTGAAATATCCTGTTTGAGAAGAATATTAAAAGGAAAATGGACTTGCAGAGAACAAATACATCTGTATTGGATGAAGTACAGTCATAATACTCCTTAGAAGCCAAGATGCCAAAACATTGTCTATCATACTTAGGAAATCTTATCAGAAGGGACCAATACCTGAAGAATTACATTATGCTTAGTAAAGTGAAAAGTTAGCAAAACACAGGAAGATTCCAGATGAGATGGAGTGGGACAGTGGCAGCAAGCAGTAATGGGTTTAAACATGACAGCAACTGTGAGGATGAGACAGGGCAGGTCTGTATTTGTTCAGTTGTGCAGAGGGTCACTATTAGTTAGAGTCAACTTTATGACACCTAACAACAATGGCAACAGTTCATTTTGTATTGCCTGGGATCTAAAAAGTGGCAAATGGCCACTGAAGGTAGAACAATTGACCTATGTTCACCTGAAACATCAGAGGTAGAAGAGTAAGGGATATGAAGAGGAAATGGAGTGTATAGATTATGGCCTCCACAAACTAATTCTTCTTTTTTCACGAGGCCAGAAGTAATGGATGTTGTTGTTGTTGTTGTTATGTGCCGTGGAGTCGGTTCCGACTCATAGCGACCCTGCACAGGGTTTCCGAGGCTGTTAATCTTTACGGGAGCAGAACGCCTCATCTTTCTCCCGCGGAACCGCTGGTAGTTTCGAACTGCTGACCTTACGGTCACAGCCCGATTCGTAACCACTACGCTACCAGAATCTTTTGATGAAAGATTTCAAAGTAGAATCTTTATGAAAAGTGATGAATTGTGGGATAGAATTTCAATTCTCATAAAATTCAAGCTTACTAGAGTCACTGAGTCTGAATGAACACTGAAAGTACTGTCCTGCCATAATCTTTAACTTCAAATCCATAAAGTAATATATCCCCTGAATTCTTCTTTAATACATACAGTGGTATAGTGTCTCTAGAAAAATATGTTGACTTGCACTTTTGAGCTACTTTAAAGAATTTACTGTATGGGATTAAATAGTTAATAACAACTCTAAAATTACATGAGAAGCTTCAGGAAGAATGAGTTTATATCAATAACAGAGGAACTAATTCAAAAAGGAGAGAAAGAATAAATCCAAATTTTTTTAAAAGTCAGTTCATGTCACTGTATTGTATGCAAAAAAGTTCAATTGTTGCATATTTTTCTGTATAAATTTTAAATAGCAATTAAAAACATCAATGTTAGATTCATAAAAGGAAAAAAAAAAAGAATTGCCTGATAATTTGAATAAGTAAATGAAAAAAGAAGAGACATTTTAATCTTTTATATGTTGTTGTTAAGTGCCATCCAGTCAGTTCTAACTCATAGCAACCCTGTAAAGGGCTTCTGAGCAGTGGCTAGTGAGCTTAAACCACTGACTTTATGGTTAAAAGGGACCTTGCAGTCCACTCCATTAATCCACAGTACTACAGCAGGACCAGGAGCTCTGGTAACGTAGTGCTTACGAATCAGGCTGTGAACCTTAAGGTCAGCGGTTTGAAACTACCAGCTGCTCCGTGGGAGAAAGATGAGGCTTTCTACTCCCGTAAAGATTTTCACCCTTGGAAACCCTGTACAGGGTTGCTATGGATTGGAACTGACTCCATGGCAGTTAACAACAACAACAGCAGGATGCCATCTTTTGCATGAGAATAGTTTAATGGAATTGTAAATTCAAAACAGAAAAGTTAAGTGAACTGTAAGAAATTGGAAAGGCTTCTGTACCAACAGTAACAGACAGACACTCATACCATATGGTTTGAGGACTAAATAACAGATAATACAACAGTCTCTAACATGCACCATATACCAGTAACATATTCAATTCTTTCATATTCTAAAAAGTTAATTAGATTTTTCATACCTGTTCATAAAAGATATGAAAAGCCTGAGACACAAGAGATGAAGCAACATGCTGGTGATCCAGTGTTCACAAGTCAGTGGACTTACTTTTATCAAAAGGCTGATAAATAACATTTGAGTGATTATGTTGACAATTTGGAAAAATTCAGAAGGGCTATTTTATCATTTCTAACACTCATCTGTTAGTTTGTAGTACAGTGGTGGCTTGTGTGTTGGTATGATTCTGGAAGCTGTCCCATCTTTATTAAAAAAACAAAAACAAACAAACAAACAAAAAACTACAAGGGTCATGCACTGTGGACAAGTTTAAGCAGAACTTTCAGACAGACGTGGAGGATAAAGTGGAGACAGTTGACTTACAAAAATTTAGTCACAGAAAATCTTATGAATAGCAGTAAAACACTATAAGCATGAGAATATGAAATACTGAAACATCATGCAAAGCACCGAAATATTGTCAGATACCGTGCCAGAAAATGAGCCCCTCAGGTTGAAAGGCAATCAAAATATAAGTGATGAAGAGCTGTCTCCACAAAGTACATGATATCATAATGACTCAACTTTCATTTGCTGATGAGGCATAACTTAAGGAGAAACAGCTGTTAATATCCACTAATAATTGGAACATGGAATGTAAGAAGCATGAATACAGGAAATTAGAAGTTGTCAAAAATGAAATGGAATACACAAACATCAATATCCTAGTCATTACTGAACAGAAATTGTCTGGTATTGGCATTTTAAACTTGTTGGACCATTTCATAATCCAACCAACAATGAAGGAGGGTCCCAGTCTCCCCAGATCCTAGCCAGCATTTATTGTACACTACTTTTTTGATCTTCACTGATAATACTGGTGTGAGATGACACCTCATTGTTTTGATTTGCATCTCTCTTATGACTAGTGATTATGAAAATTACTTGAGATGTTTGTTGGCTGCCCAAAAATGTACCCATTTTTAAATCGGATTATTGGTCTTTTTTCATATAGAGGTTTGGATATATTTTAGAAATTAGTCCCTTGTCTGATGTGTCATTCTAAAATATTTTTTTTTTCCATTCTTTGGACTCCCTTTTTATTCTTTTGGTGAAGTCTTTATATGCACAGAAGTCTTTAATGTTTAGTATGTCACAATCTGGCGAGGTCTGTTATGCTGTCTAAAGAAGGTATTTGAAATAAACAAATCATTTGTGTTGCAGAAATCTATCACTCACTCTCCAGCATAATTTCTATCACCAAGTCCAAATTGTCCAACTACTGGACCCTCCTCTTTGCTCTCTACTTATGCATTCCAATCACCAGTAATGAGGAATATATCTTGATTGCATGTTTGAACAATTTCAGATTGAAGAAGTTGGTAGAATTTTTCTATTTCAACTTCACTGGCTTTAGTGGTTGGTGCATAAATTTGAATAATAGTGGTATTAACTGGGCTTCCCTGTAGG
>NW_006409198.1:151981-157972 GCF_000296735.1 Chrysochloris asiatica | reverse complement strand
ATAGCCTCATATGGATGCGAAAGCTAGACAGTGAATAAGGAAGATCATAGAAGAATTGATGCCTTTGAGTTGTGGTGTTGGAGGAGAATAATGAAAGTGCCATGGACTGCCAAAAGAACCAATAGATCTGTTTTGGAGGAAGTGCAGCCAGAGTACTTCTTGGAGGCCAGGATGGCTAAGCTTCGTCTCTCATACTTTGGACATATTGTCCTGAGGAAACAGTCGCTGGAGAAGGATGTCATGTTGGGTAAGGTCTAGGGTCAGAGAAAAAGAGGAAGACCCCCAACCAGATGGATTGGGCTAGGTGGCATCATTGATGGACTCAAGTGTGGCAGAGGTAGGAGGTTGGCCCAGAATCAGACATTGTTTCATTCTGCTGTACATGGGGTAGCTATGAGTCGGTTCCAACTCAATGGCACCTGACAACAACAACAATATGTCACAATCATCTCTTTTGTCTAATTTTGCTTGTGTCATTTTCACAATGTTTGATAGCAATAATTCCTTTTCATGTTATCCATCATTAATCTTAGACTCTGTTCAGATTTTTTAAATCATTTTTTTCTGCTTGCTCTTCTATCTTAGCAGTATTGGGAGATTTGTCTGCCAAATCTCTGGTCCTGGCTTCCATCTCTTCAACTCTATTCAAGCACTTTCCTGACTTCTTCCTTATTTTCCTCTACCCCTTTGTGGAGCATTTGAATTTGTTTCCACAATCATTTTTGTGAATTCCTTCTCAGGCAGATCCAAAGCATGCTCATCTTCTACTAGGATGTCTGTGTCTACCTCCAGCTTATTTGTCTGTTACTCTTTTGTGATTTTGTACATGTGCTGAAATCTTTTTTTTTTTTTTTTTCTTGGACATTTTCAGTTGTTTGGGGTTTTTAATGCTTAAACAAATGTGTTTTGCTGCATTTTAAGCTTACTGAGTGTCTCCTGGTAGATGTGATCTGGAGATAGTTTTCCCTTTTCGTATGTAATGCTTACTAGCTGGTATTGATTCCTATTCATATGGTGGGATATTATGGGGTATGCTTGTAACTTGGCTATATGAGCACAATTGCAGTCTCTTCTTGGGTAAGGTAGGGGAAGAAAACTCCCACCCCTAGGGAAAGATAGAGACCAAAAGGACCCAAAATGAAACAATATAAAAGCAGAGACAAAAACCACCACTCAAAAACAAAAATAAAATCATAGTCAACTGTCCAGTAGTTTTTGCTGAGCAAACAAGGATAAAATGTCCCACCCAAGTTAACTTTAGGACTATGTCCCAGAGACAGATGTCATCAGAATCAGCCTGTGGACCTATTGGGCTCCCAGGAACCTCTGCCCTGTGCCGTGGAAAACTGTGGGAACAACACTGAACCCTTTTGTGGGTGTTCTCCTACCTGCCTGAAGGCGTCTGGGCTGGGCAGTAAGGGTGCAACCAGGGAGAGGAGGAAAGAGATGTGAAAAATCAAAAATCCGTCACACCTCTGTTTCCAGATGAAACACCGTGAATTTTAGCACAGTATCTTTGTATCCACTTGGCTGCGGACCCACCTTCTCACATGTTAGAAATTTGCAAGACCAATGACTTTTTCATTGCAAATACCTTATTTAAACAACATGAAAGACAACTATACACATGAGTCTCACCAGAGAGCAAACACAGAAATCAATTAATTACATCTTTGGAGACAGAGAGTGGAAAAGCTCCATACCAACAGCCAAAACAATTGTTCATATGTAAATTCACACTGAAGCTGAAGAAAATTAAAACAAGTCCAAGAGAACCAAAATAAATCCTTGACCATTTGCCACCTGAATTTGGAGATCATCTCAAGAACAGAATTGATGACTAGACACTAATGACTGAAAACCAGAAGACTATTGGTTTGGCATCAAGAACATAGTAGAGGAAGAAAGCAAAAGGTCATTAAGAGGACAAGAGAGAAGGAAAAGATCAAAATGGATTTCAGAAGATACACTGAAATTTGCTCTCCAGAATAGAGATGCTAAAACAAGAAATGAGGAGGTAAAAGATCTGATTAGAAAATTTTAAAGGGCATCTCAAGAAGACATAATCAAATATAATGAAATGTGCAAAAACCTGTAATTAGAAAACCAGAATGGGAGCACACACACAGCATTTCTCAAGATGAAATAAATGAATAAAATATTCAAGCCTCAACTTGCACTATTGAAAGTCTATGGGAAAAATTATGAGTGATGTAAAAAGCATCAAAAGAATATGGAAGAAATATGCAGTCACTCAATCATAAACAAATGGACAATGTACAGCATTTCAAGAGGTAGCATATGATGTAGAGTCAATGAGACAGAAGAAAGAAGTCCAAGGAGCCCTGAAGGCATTGGCGAAGGCTCTGGGAATTGACAGAATACAAATTGAAATCTTTCAGCAAACTGAGGCAGCACTGATGGCACTCTCTTATCTATATCAAGAAATTTGGACAATGAATAAAGAATACTGTAGAATAATTGATGCATTTGAGTTATGGTGTTAGAGGAGATTATTAAAAAGTATCATTGACTACCAGTAGAATACATGGGTTCTAGAATGGCCAGACTTCATCTTTCATACTTTGAACATATTATCATGAGGGACAAGTTCCTGGAGAAGGACATCTTGCTTAGTAAATTGGAGGGTCAGAGAAAAACAGGAAGATCCCCCGCTCCCTTCCCAAGGAGATGGATTTGCACAGTGGTTGTAGCAATGAACTCAAACAGACCTATGCTTGTAAGAGTGGCACTGAACTGAGCAGTGTTTTCTTCTTTTGTGCATAAGTACTGACTCAATGGCTCCTAACAGCAACAATGTTGTCATTTAATCCATGTGGATACTACTAGTGAAATCACTCCATTTTCAGAGGGAAACCTAGATAATGCAGGCTAACACATTTTACTGGGATAGGTTAAAGCCAGGCCCTTGTTCTCTCCTTCTCTATCCACAAAAGTTTCTCATTAAAAATGATACTTGGGAAATTATAATTTTCTTTGTGTTTAAATGAATGTCTTCTTTATCTTTATCTTGATATACAGTAGTTGTGCTAATTCATCGGACTGATTTGTGTCCTTTTCCTAAATTACCTGGAGTCAATTATCTCTTGGAAATTACCACTGGGAACCATTAGTGCCCCAGGCAGTGTTCCCAAGGGTTTCTTCTACTGTCATAAGTATCCCCCATTTTATACTGTACAGAAAGTTTTGTTATAAAACTATCTAGTTCTATCAGTATGTCCATATATCAAGTAAATATAGCCACTAATTATTGACTGCATCTGAAACATCATCGGGCTATTACCTGATGTCCTGGTTTGCATATCCACCTTATGACAACATAATACAACCTTGTGAGTCTTTTCAACTAAATTTATTCTCTCTCTTCTTCACTTTTCTTCATGAATTGTTCTCATTTCTGTACTGCAATACTCTCCTTCATTTTCAGAAACCTCAAAAATAAAATTAAGATAGAATACATAGATAGGAGAAGGTACTCACACAAAGAGATCAACCTCTTCATTTTTATTAATCTCATTAACATTCAATCCCAGAAAATTAATTAGAATCAACTGCTGTTAATAGAAACACAGGGTGAGTTGGTTGCATCACCAAATTTAGCCAATGCCAGCAATTCAATCAGTGACAGGAGCTGCTCTACACACAATCCACAGTGTTTTGTGTGAATTTTGGATGAAAATACTGATTTAAACTGACACTTGAACATTTAAATCTTGTGAGTTATATTTACTAAAAGGTATTAATCATTATTTATGCATATTATTAGTATTCAATTAGTAATTACAACACAAATATGCATATTTATCTTTTTCTTTGCCAACTACAGTGTTACATTGTTCAAGTAGTATAAGATTAACAAATGAAACCTTGTTTAAGTAAAATATATACATAATCCTAATGTTATTTCTATTGTTATTAAGTGCTTTGAGTCCATTCCAACTCAAGGAAACACTGTATAGTGTTTCTGAAGATAGGTTGGAGTGTTTGAACTGCCAACCTTAGCAATCCACTGTTTATCCTATAGCACCACAACAATATGTCAAGAGTCCTAGTAGTTCAGCTAGAGATACAGGACTATATCATTGTATATTATGAAACAGCATGCAATCATTTTCTGATGAATCATTCTTCATCTTCCAAATCAGAATGTGTAATCACCAAACATATTTTGGATGTTTGAATTAACTATGAATAAATCAGAGATTAAATGAATCTCTGAGATGATAAATAAATTATATATATATATATTAATTAACAAAATACAACTGCCTATTCCTCACATTGTAGAATATTTTCTTCAAATATTTACAGCTAAGGCAAAGACTTGTTTCCTTTTACTCTTTCAAGGAAAACCACAATACTGAAATACAAAAGTGATTTAAAACAATCAGACATAGGTATCCCCAATAAGTCTGCAGGTGAAAAATATTGTCTGTAATTTATGATGCATTTTAAAGCCCTTCAGAATATTGAATGTTAATTCATAGTTCCTTGCAAGTAAACAACATAAGCAAATGCTACATGCTGTATTTACCTTTTGTTTTTATGTTGAATGTTTAAAAGCATCAGTTCTATGAGAGGAAAAGTAAATCAAAATTAGTGTAGAGCTATCACATTCGTATCCCTTATTTAGTGATTTGCAAGTTAATTTATTTTTCTTTAGCTATAATTTTGAAACCTCCCTATTTGAAATTTTGATAAATTTAAAACTCATAATGTGGATTTTATTAAAAATGTATAATGCAACTGAGGTTCTAATATGTTTTAGCATATTCGCTGACCTTGTGGTCCAGTGTTTATCCTATAGCTCCATACTAAGATTCCAACTTACAAGGTTGAAACCTAAAGTAAATAAACCTAGAATAAAAATAACACAAAGTAGAAAATAAACGTAGAAACCATATGAAATAAAAAGTTTTCACTCTAATTTCAAACCATAAAAACATTTTGCATTTCCATACTATGGTGGCATACGTGTGATATGAACTTCAGTGGCAGTAAACATTAAGAAATATTTTTAAAGTACAAATTTTAGAATGAAAATGTCATTACTAGACAGCACTATTTGTAAATACTGAAGTACCCGATTTTAAGCATGTCAGTCATACAATTATATCCATAAACTGCCAATAAACAAGTTTGTATAAAATGATTCACATTTTCATAATGTCTAGGATATGAAAGAAATAATACAAGGCAATGATTATCAAATAAATATCCTTGGAAAAGAATGAAATAACTTGAATAATCAAATGCTAAAATAATAAGAATACATACTAATAGTTGCTCTGAAGAGATAAGTGTATCCACTAACAGGTGATCACCAGAGAAAGGAATTACTGAATAAAATTACCAAATGAAATCAGTACCAAAGGGGGGCATAATGAAAAAAATAATATTACTACTTGTGTTTAGATATGAGACTGCTTGCAGAGTCTTCAGAGGTATATAAATTGTCTAAAGTCTATGCTCAAATTTGTATTGACAATTAATTATAAGTTTTAACATTTACAGAACAATTATTCTACATCAAGATACTTAATAATGATTTATCTTCACGTCCAGGTACATTTGATACCGAATGTACACATTTCACCAGTACTAAGTGACAGAAATTTATGCAAGCATGAGTACAATTTTATATCATATTATAATTTATTTTCAAGGTACAATGTTATATTATATACCACTAACTTTGAAATGGACTCCTGGTGTGGCACTAGGGGATCAGCATTGGATGCAAACCACAAGGTCTGCAGTTCAAACTAAACAGCTGCTCATTGGAAGCCTTATACAGCATCACTATAAATCAAAACAGACTTGATGGCACTTAACAACAATAAAAACAAGTCTGGAAATAAGTTATTTATTTTTATGATGTTGTTGTTGTTATTGTCAGGTGCCATCGAGTCGGAACCGACTCATAGCGACCCCATGCACAGCAGAACAAAACAATGTCCGATCCTGGGC